>NW_024068574.1:0-124317 GCF_009389715.1 Phoenix dactylifera
GTTTCGATGATGCAATCAAAACGTTTGATTTCATCAAAAACGAAGAGGAACCGTGTGTTTACAAAAAGGTTAGTGGGAGTGCTGTCGTTTTTCTCGTACTGTACGTAGATGACATTCTCCTGATTGGGAATGATATTCCCATGCTAACCTCGGTCAAGGTCTGGTTGTCAAAAGAATTCTCCATGAAAGACCTTGGGGAAGCATCCTATATTTTGGGAATAAAGGTCTATAGAGATAGATTGTGGAGTGATTGATTAAAACCCCATTTGATTTTGATGAGCTCAAAGCATTTGAGTATATCTTGTGATTACTAATGAATTCAATTGAGTGTTTCAGTGAAAATCCTGTCCAAGTGTCTCTAGACTTGGTTCATAGCATTTTGGATAAGTTAAGAAGTCTGCATGAACCAATGTCTGAGATACGAGTCGACTCCCGAGTTTCACGAGTCGACTCCAAGCGTATCAAGGTCACTAGCACGAGCTCGAGTCGTCTCCTGATCAGTACGAGTCGACTCCGACTGAAAACAGACAGAAGGACAGAAGAGCAGTTTTTCAGGTCTGAGATTCGAGTCGACTCCAGTGGAATGCGAGTCGACTCCCAGCGGTACACACAGAAAAAGTCAGAGAGCGTTTTATGGGCTCTGAGATTCGAGTCGACTCCCGTAGTACGCGAGTCGACTCCGAGACTGTGCGACCATCGACAGACAGAAGACCATGTTACTGCCTCTGAGATTCGAGTCGACTCCCAGACAGCTCGAGTCGACTCCAAGACAAGCTTCACGTCAAAAGGCAGAAGACCAACTTTCGGAAACTGAGAGCCGAGTCGACTCCAAGAAAGTTCGAGTCGACTCCAAGACTGGATGAGCCAAAAGACAGAGAATCGGGAGTTCGGGCTCTGAGATTCGAGTCGACTCCCAGGACAGTCGAGTCGACTCGAGTGGACAAAATTCAAATTTGGATCCACGGACTACAGAGGATGAGCCGACTCCAAAATTGCCAGGTCAGCGCCAGAAGTTGGCGAGTCGACTCCGGGTCAAGACGAGTCGACTCCCAGTCAAGACGGGAACTTTAATTCAAACTGGGAACAGTTGCCGAGTCGACTCCGAAAAAGCTCGAGTCGACTCCTGCTACAGCCGAGTCGACTCCTGATCGCGCGAGTCGACTCCAACCCACCAACGGTCACATTGTCAGGCTGCGCAGAGTGTGCAGAACGGCCAGAAAAAGCAGAATAACGGCTAGTTTCCGTGGGGGTTGGCTTAAATAGCCACAAAAGACTGTAGCAAGGGAGAGAACACACATTCCACTCCTAGCATTCAAGTCTTCAAGCTCTCTAAGTGCTCTTCAACGAGAAAAAGGGAAGATCTGCATTTACTGCTCCACCAACATCTTCCCAGCATTCAAAGCTTCCTCCTCCTGCTTTCAAGTCGATCACTCTTTCAAGAGGAGACCGGAGTTCCAGAAGCCACACCTCTTCACCATCTTAAAAGCGTTTGAGGGCTTCTAACTCCTTTACGATTATATTGTTTTAAATCTGCTTTTTGAGAAGCTATTTTCTGTTTTCTTCTATCTCGTGTATTTACTTGATTCAATCGGGGGATTGAATCAAGGGGATTAAGGTTGGTTGGTGAGCCAGTTTAAAACCAACGAGTGTAAGGGTTTGATTGTGAGCCCGGGAAAACAATCGGGGTTGGTTCTAGTCGGTGAGCCTGGGAAAACCGACCGAGTTCGTTGTGAGCTCGTAAAACAACAAGTTCGGTTGTGAGCTTGCAAAACAACCGGCTGTAATCCAAGGGGGTTATAGTGAAATTCCCAAGTGAGACTTGGGGAGTGGACGTAGGAGCAAGGGTTAGCTCCGAACCACTATAAAACTTTGTGTTTGTAGTGCATTGTCTCTCATCTTCTTCCCCACACATTACTCACAGCACTTAGCTTTAATTAAATAACTGGCTATAGCATTTCGTTAATCATCCACAAAGTTTTAATTAGCTAAGTTAATTTAAAAACCCAATTCACCCTCCCCCCTCTTGGGTTGTCTATCTGGGCAACAAGTGGTATCAGAGCCAAAAACTCTTCCACTCAAGAGTTAAAAGATCAAAATGACAACCCCATTTGGATCTTCTCACATTGAGGGTCAGTCCACCCAAAGACCTCCTTTCTTCAATGGATCCGACTACTCATACTGGAAGGCTAGGATGAGAATATTCATCCAAGCCCAAGACTATGAGATGTGGACCATTGTAGTGAATGGCCCATGCATCCCATCCACATATGTAGAGGGTGTTAAGGTACCCAAACTAGAAACGGATTGGGATGAACATGACATGAGGAAGGCACAACTAAACTCTAAAGCAATGAATGTGTTTTATTGTGCCTTAGACCGTAATGAATTCAATAGAGTTTCAACTTGTAATTCTGCAAAAGAAATTTGGGACAGACTTGAAGTGACCCATGAGGGCACGAATCAAGTCAAGGAATCCAAAATAAACATCTTGGTTCATAAATATGAACTATTTAAAATGGATTCAAATGAAACAATCACAAGCATGTTCACTAGGTTTACTGATATTGTCAATGGCCTAAAAAGCCTTGGCAAGAACTATACTAACAGTGAACTTGTCAGGAAAATCCTTCGGTGTCTACCAAGGTTGTGGGAAGCCAAGGTGACGGCGATCCAAGAAGCTAAAGACTTGAACAAGCTTCAACTTGAAGAGCTCCTTGGATCCCTGATGACGCATGAGCTTACCATGAAACAACACAACGAGGAAGAGTCCTCCCATAAGAAAAAGGTAATAGCTTTAAAATCTACTTCTTCTAACAAGGACCTGTCTTGCAGCAGCAGCAGTGAAGAGGAAGAAGATGAGGAAGATGGTGGTGAGGCACTTCTTGTGCGCAAGTTCAAGAAGTTTATCAACCACAAGAAGACGTATCATCAAAGGAGAGGTCCCTCAAATTCCTACCGCAGAGACAAAGGTAAGGAAAGGGAAAATGAGGGGATTGGGTGTTACGAGTGCAAGAAGCCGGGACACATAAGAGCAGAGTGCCCCTTATTGAATAAGGGGAGTAAGTACAAGAAGAAGAAGGCACTTGTCACCACCCTATCGGACTCCGACGCATCATCTTCATCATCGAATAAAGAACAAGAAGAGAAGGCCAATTTCTGTTTCATGGCCAACGAAAATGAGGTAATTTCCGATACGCATTTTGATTTTACATTTGATGAACTTTATGATGCATTCAATGAATTAATGATTGAGTATAAGAATATAAATGTTAAAAACAGAGAACTAAAAGTAACTAACCAAAGTTATATTCATAAGCATGATTCATTAATTAAGGATAAAGATAATCTCACCAAAGAAAATCTAAAACTTAAGACAAGCAACCAACTCCTAATTAAGAAGACTAACACCTTAACGAAAGATATTGAGAAACTAACAAAGGAATTTTCAGATCTCAAAAACCATAAACAAGTCTTAAACAAGGATCTAACTAAAGAGCTAAATGATCTAAAAACCGAAAATCAGACATTAACTAAAGAACTAAACAAATACAAACCCTTAGTTGAAAAATTCACATATAGTTCTGAAAAGTTAAACATGATACTTAATAATCAACGAGCCGCATTTAATAAAGCGGGTTTAGGGTATAAACCAAGGAATAAGCAAAAACTTCTTAGTAACTTCTTTGTTAAAGCTGGGGAAACTAAAATTAAGAAAATAACTTGCTTTTGTTGTGGAATAGTAGGACATAAAGCAAATGCATGTAATTTTAGGAAAAGTAAAACTAAAAGAAAAAATAAAAGGGTATGGGTTCCAAAAGGAACCAACTTGACTAACCATGAAGGATCCAAGAAAACTTGGGTACCTATGATGACATGATTTGCTTGTGTAGGGGTGTCTTGCAGCCAAGGTCAACAAAAACTGCTGGTATTTGGATAGTGGCTGTTCAAGGCACATGACGGGTGATAAAGATCAATTTTTCACCCTTGAAGCTAAGAAGGGAGGTGCTGTGACTTTTGGAGACAACAACCAAGGTCACATCATTGGTATTGGTAAAGTTCAAATCACCCCTTCTACCTTTATAGATAATGTTAGATATGTTGATGGTCTTAAGCATAACTTGTTAAGTATTAGTCAATTATGTGATAAAGGATATGATGTTATGTTTAAACCATCACTATGTATTATAACAAATCCTAATGATAATAGTTTAGTTTTTAAAGGGATGCGACGTAGAAATGTATATGTGGTAGATCTAGAAGACCTTACAAAACATAACCAATGTTTAGTTGTTAATGAAACTAAAGAAAATGATGCTAGTTAGTTATGGCACCGTAAGTTAGGTCATGCAAGCATGGACACAATAACTAAACTAGTTAAAAGAGACTCCGTGATAGGTTTGCCAAAATTAAAATTTGAAAAGAACAAAATATATGAAGCATGTCAATTTGGCAAACAATCTAGAAACTCTTTTAAATCCATAAAATGTGTCTCTACTTCTAGGCCTCTAGAATTACTACATATGGACCTATTTGGTCCAACTAGAACAACAAGCCTAGGTGGAAATAAATATGGTCTAGTTATAGTAGATGATTACTCTAGGTACACATGGGTCATGTTTCTAGCGCATAAGGATCAAGCATTTTCTATGTTTAAGAAGTTCCATAAGGAAGTAACAAATGCTAGAGAGTCCTCAGTTATAGCTATTAGAAGTGACCATGGTACCGAATTCGAAAATCAATTATTTGATGAATTTTGTAGTAAAAAGGGGATAACCCATAATTTCTCAGCACCAAGGACACCACAACAAAATGGAGTTGTGGAAAGAAAAAATAGAACCCTAGAGGAAATGGCTAGAACGATGTTATGTGAAAGTAACCTCCCTAAGTACTTTTGGGGAGAAGCCATTAATACTTCTTGCCATGTATTAAATAGAGTTCTATTAAGACCCATCATAAAGAAAACACCATATGAACTGTGGAAAAACAGAAAACCAAAGGTTAACTATTTTCATGTTTTCGGATGTAGGTGTTTTGTACATAATAATGGGAAAGATAATCTAGGGAAATTTGATCCAAAATCTGATGAAGGAATATTCCTAGGTTATTCTACAACTAGTAAAGCCTATAGAATCTTTAATAAAAGAACCCTAGTTATAGAAGAATCTATACATGTTGTTTTTGATGACTCTAGTGACATCTCATCTAGTAAGAAGGTTAATTTTGATGATGATATTGAAATACTTGAAGAAAAGATAGATGAGATGGGATTACAAGATGATAATCAAAAGTTGATTGAAGGAGAATCATCAAACCAAGAGCCTATAGTGGATCATGGGCTAACTAAAGCTTGGAGGTATGCTCATGGGCATCCTAAGGAACTAATTCTAGATGATCCATCCCAACCCGTTAGGACTAGAGCATCCCTTAGAAATTTGAATAACCATCTAGCTTTTGTTTCACACTTTGAGCCCAAACATATAGAAGAAGCCGAAAATGATGTAAACTGGATAAATGCAATGCAAGAAGAACTAAACCAATTTACTAGAAACAAAGTGTGGGATCTAGTAGAGAGACCTTCTGAATATCCAATTATAGGTACAAAATGGATATATAAAAATAAGCTAGATGAAAATGGAACTGTTATAAGGAATAAGGCTAGACTAGTAGCAAAGGGTTATAATCAAGAAGAAGGTATAGACTTTGATGAAACCTTTACTCCCGTAGCTAGACTTGAGGCTATTAGACTATTATTAGCATATGCATGCTCTAAGGACTTCAAGCTATATCAAATGGATGTAAAAAGTGCTTTTCTAAATGGGTTTATTAATGAGGAGGTATATGTGGAACAACCTCCTGGTTTTGAAAATCATCAATACCCCAATCATGTGTATAAACTGAACAAAGCACTTTATGGTCTAAAACAAGCACCTAGAGCATGGTATGAGAGACTTAGTAAATTTCTATTAGAACATGAATTCTCTAGGAGAAATGTAGATACAACATTATTTCTGAAAAAGAAAAATAAGGATATGTTATTAGTACAGATTTATGTTGATGATATCATTTTCGGTGCTACTAACAATCGCCTCTGCGAGGAATTTGCTGATTTGATGCAGAGTGAGTTTGAGATGAGCATGATGGGAGAGCTGAACTACTTCCTCGGGCTTCAAATCAAACAATCTGAAGGAGGCATCTTTATCAATCAAGCCAAATATATCAAGGAGATGCTCAAGAAGTTCGATATGGAGGGAAACAAGTCAATCAGCACCCCCATGAGCTCATCATGTAAGTTAGACCAAGATGAATCAGGTAAATCTGTAGATCAAAAACTTTATAGAGGTATGATAGGTTCTTTACTGTATCTTACTGCAAGTAGGCCTGATATTATGTTTAGTGTGTGCATGTGTGCTAGATATCAGGCTAATCCTAAAGAATCACACCTAGCTGCAGTTAAGAGAATCTTTAAATACTTAATAGGAACTAAGAACATAGGGCTGTGGTACTCTAAAGAATCTAGCCTAAACTTAATAGGGTACACAGATTCAGACTTCGCTGGATGTAAGCTTGATAGAAAAAGTACCAGCGGGTCTTGTCAATTTTTAGGAGAAAACCTAATCTCATGGTTTAGCAAGAAACAAAATTCGGTTGCATTATCCACTGCAGAAGCTGAATATGTTGCAGCCGGGAGTTGTTGTGCTCAAATCTTGTGGATTAAACAACAATTAGAAGATTATGGCATTAAACAAGATAAAATCTCCATTAATTGTGATAATACAAGTGCCATAAACCTAACTAAAAATCCAATTCAACACTCAAGAACTAAACACATTGAGATAAGACATCACTTCATAAGAGATCATGTATTGAATGGTGATGTGACTCTCCAATTTGTTTGTACTGATAATTAATTAGCAGATATTTTCACAAAACCCCTAAGTGAAGAGAGGTTCAGTGTACTTAGGAGGGGATTAGGAGTGATTGACCCATCCTAGTGGGAGTTTCCACTAGATTAATTGATTTTGATGGTTAAAATGAGGTTAAAATAGAGTTTCTATTCAATGATCATCAAATCAGATCCCAACTAGGTGATTTTCCCTCATTTGGCACGGTTATAGCATGATTTTTAAGTGCGTGCCAAGGTTAGAGACGACTCGAGTAAGTTTCAGAGCCGGCTCCTAAGGGGGAGTCGACTCGCGCATTTGGGGGAGTCGACTCGCAAAGTTGGCAGCTGAGGGGGAGTCGACTCGCACATTGTCGGGAGTCGACTCGAAGTCTACAGGCGCATAAGGAGAGTCGACTCGCGCATTTTCTGGAGTCGACTCGAGGTCGAGTCGACTCGCGACTCAGGGGAGTCGACTCGCAGTCGGGATCCGACTTTTTAACCCTAGGTTTGTCGTTTCGCAAACACTTTTTCTCAAGCCGCCACTGTTCACAAAGCCCTAGAGCCGACTCCTAGGTCATCCTCGATCGTCTCCAAGCCCTTTTCCCGTCGATTCTTCGCCGGACATTGAGTTTCCGTCCGTTCCTAGGTCTTTTCAGGTCAGTCCCGAGCTTCCTCTATCGATCCTTCTTCGTTCTCTAGGTTTTCATCTCGTTTAGGTCAAGATGCCTCGCAAGGGAGTTGTTAGAAAGAGGTCCCGTCCCGTGGCCGGTCCCGAGCGGCGCTCCAAGGCGCGGCACGATCCCGCGAGGCAACCTCCTCCGGATCGTTCCCCGCCTAGGGTGGTTCATGTTAGGCCGTTGGCCGGGAAGGCCGTCACCTCCGGGAGGTATGTCACTTTCGACTATCTCTCCCGGGAAGGATTCACCATAGGCGATAGGCTTAGAGCCCAGGGTCTAGAGTACTTCCTCACCTTGGACCTTCCTACCTATCCTGGCCTAGTTCAAGAGTTCTACAGTACCGTCCATCGGGGAGATGGAGGTATTGAGGGCACGGTATTAGGTGTCCCATTGCGTGTCACAGAGGACCTCATTGCACATATCCTCCACCTTCCATTAGTAGCGGTGGCTCCTGCACATCTTGAGGATAGATTTGAGGCCCTTACGATCGTCTTAGGGCATCCACCTCAGTCTCCCCTAGATGAGGTATCTGCTAGCTCACTTCCTATTGAAGTGAGAATCCTTTTGAGCATTTTGTCCAGGTCCATCTTTCCTAAGACAGGGAGATTTGATTTTGTGAATGAGAGGGACCTAGCTATTATGTCTTACATTCTTCAGGACACCCCGGTCAACTTCCCCAAGCTCATTTATAGGTATATGTGTGAGCCCCTGGATAGACCTAGGCTCTCCCTCCCATACGGAATGATATTCACTCTTCTCTTTAGGCAGTACGAAATTTCCATTCCTGAGAAGGAACCCTCTCGTGCCTTGGCGATGGACTGATCGCTTGGGTACGGGGACCATGCACAGGATGGGATTTCGGAAGAGAGAAGGGATCTGGGTTAGGAAGTCCACTCTCACCGCTCAGACCACCAGACCATCACCCAGTCCTGAGCCAGATTCTGACTACCCAGAGTCCCCAGACCATCCAGACCTTCCATCCACTCCTCCTGCTCCTACCACCTCTGCTGGACCTTCCTCCTCAGCTCCACCATCTATGGAGGTCCGTATTGATCCAGAGCAGCTCCGGGAGCTGCGACAGGAGATCGTCCGAGATTTGAGGGACGAGCTGCTCCGGGAGCTCCGAGGTTCCGTGCCAGCTCCCACTCCTGCACCCACTCCATCCTCAGCACTGGTCCCATCCTTGACAGCCGTGACAGACATGACGGCTGAGGTGCGGCAGGAGATCTACAACATTAGGACCCTGGTGCAGGCCCAGTTCCACAGCATGAGCGAGGTCACGAGCACCACGAGGAGGATGCGGGATGACATCCGCCGTGACATGCACACCACCACCGAGGGGGCCGAGCGCTTGTCGAATGTGCTCATCGACAAGCTGGACGCACTTCAGACCTCGGTGACTGGGCTTCAAACGTCGGTGACTGAGCTCTCCACTACACATAGCAGAGCCACCACGTCTATTATCACGCAGCTGGGCCATGTTACAGAGGCAGTCGCCCTCCTCATGGAGCAGAGCCGATTGAGAGGAGGAGTCACATCCTCGAGAGGAGGAGCTACATCCTCCAGAGGAGGAGATGTATCCTCGAGAGGGGGAGGCACATCCTCGAGAAGGTCATAGATGATTTTGAGTTGTGTTTTGTCTTCTTTTGTATTGTTCTTGCTTTACCTATTGTATGCTCAAATGTATTCACATTCATATCAATACAATGAGTAGACATCTTATCTTCATTTCTGTGCCATTTGATGATTGGTTGTGCCATTGATTGTGTGTGATTACCTCCTTTTTGATATGATGACAAAGAGGGGGAGAAATATGTATACAATATGTAAAAGGGGAGAAATATGGATGAAATATGTAAAAGAAATCAATGGAAATCAATAAAAAGACACACAAATTTGTTCTAAGTGGATTCGGTACCTCGAGGCTCATTATCTCTCTTTTGGGGCTCCTAATGGAGTAATCTCCAGAATCTATTCAAGGGATATTCGGAGATTAGCTGAATCCTACTCAAGAACAAATTGACAGATTTTCCCTCTAAAAACAAAAAATTCAGTTCAAAAACTTCAAAGCATTAAAAGAAAATTCAGAGAATCAAAACATAGTTGAATGCATATGTTGAGGGGGAGAATCTGAATTTTAATCAGGCTAAATCATTAATGACATATAAGCCAAACAATTGATTGCATAATATGAAGGCTTATATAATTCCAAATGAAAGGGGGAGCTTTAACTCCGAAATTTGCTGTTTCACTCCTTTCAAACTTGGATAAATTAAATTATCAGACATTTGAATTCATTTATGGTTTTTGTTTCATTAATTATTGAGCAAGTCATTTTACATATACTCAAAGTTTTGTCATCATCAAAAAGGGGGAGATTGTGGAGTGATTGATTAAAACCCTATTTGATTTTGATGAGCTCAAAGCATTTGAGTATATCTTGTGATTACTAATGAATTCAATTGAGTGTTTCAGTGAAAATCCTGTCCAAGTGTCTCTAGACTTGGTTCATAGCATTTTGGATAAGTTAAGAAGTCTGCATGAACCAATGTCTGAGATACGAGTCGACTCCCGAGTTTCACGAGTCGACTCCAAGCGTATCAAGGTCACTGGCACGAGCTCGAGTCGTCTCCTGATCAGTACGAGTCGACTCCGACTGAAAACAGACAGAAGGACAGAAGAGCAGTTTTTCAGGTCTGAGATTCGAGTCGACTCCAGTGGAATGCGAGTCGACTCCCAGCGGTACACACAGAAAAAGTCAGAGAGCGTTTTATGGGCTCTGAGATTCGAGTCGACTCCCGCAGTACGCGAGTCGACTCCGAGACTGTGCGACCATCGACAGACAGAAGACCATGTTACTGCCTCTGAGATTCGAGTCGACTCCCAGACAGCTCGAGTCGACTCCAAGACAAGCTTCACGTCAAAAGGTAGAAGACCAACTTTCGGAAACTGAGAGCCGAGTCGACTCCAAGGAAGTTCGAGTCGACTCCAAGACTGGATGAGCCAAAAGACAGAGAATCGGGAGTTCGGGCTCTGAGATTCGAGTCGACTCCCAGGACAGTCGAGTCGACTCGAGTGGACAAAATTCAAATTTGGATCCACGGACTACAGAGGATGAGCCGACTCCAAAATTGCCAGGTCAGCGCCAGAAGTTGGCGAGTCGACTCCGGGTCAAGACGAGTCGACTCCCAGTCAAGACGGGAACTTTAATTCAAACTGGGAACAGTTGCCGAGTCGACTCCGGAAAAGCTCGAGTCGACTCCTGCTACAGCCGAGTCGACTCCTGATCGCGCGAGTCGACTTCAACCCACCAACGGTCACATTGTCAGGCTGCGCAGAGTGTGCAGAACGGCCAGAAAAAGCAGAGTAACGGCTAGTTTCCGTGGGGGTTGGCTTAAATAGCCACAGAAGACTGTAGCAAGGGAGAGAACACACATTCCACTCCTAGCATTCAAGTCTTCAAGCTCTCTAAGTGCTCTTCAACGAGAAAAAGGGAAGATCTGCATTTACTGCTCCACCAACATCTTCCCAGCATTCAAAGCTTCCTCCTCCTGCTTTCAAGTCGATCACTCTTTCAAGAGGAGACCGGAGATCCAGAAGCCACACCTCTTCACCATCTTAAAAGCGTTTGAGGGCTTCTAACTCCTTTACGATTATATTGTTTTAAATCTGCTTTTTGAGAAGCTATTTTCTGTTTTCTTCTATCTCGTGTATTTACTTGATTCAATCGGGGGATTGAATCAAGGGGATTAAGGTTGGTTGGTGAGCCGGTTTAAAACCAACGAGTGTAAGGGTTTGATTGTGAGCCCGGAAAAACAATCGGGGTTGGTTCTAGTCGGTGAGCCTGGAAAAACCGACCGAGTTCGTTGTGAGCTCGTAAAACAACAAGTTCGGTTGTGAGCTTGCAAAACAACCGGCTGTAATCCAAGGGGGTTATAGTGAAATTCCCAAGTGAGACTTGGGGAGTGGACGTAGGAGCAAGGGTTAGCTCCGAACCACTATAAAACTTTGTGTTTGTAGTGCATTGTCTCTCATCTTCTTCCCCACACATTACTCACAGCACTTAGGTTTAATTAAATAACTGGCTATAGCATTTCGTTAATCATCCACAAAGTTTTAATTAGCTAAGTTAATTTAAAAACCCAATTCACCCCCCCCCTCTTGGGTTGTCTATCTGGGCAACATAGATCTAAAAGGATGCTTGGCCTTTCACAGAAGATGTACATAGAGGAGGTGCTGAAGAGGTTCAGCATGGAAAACTCCAAGAGGGGTCTCTTACCCCTAAGGCATGGAATTCATCTCTCCAAGAAGATGTGCCCCAACACATCTGAAGAGATTCAACGCATGAGCAAGATTCCTTATGCATCGGCAATAGGAAGCCTCATGTATGCCATGCTATGTACACGACCTGATATAGCTCTTGCTGTGAGTGTCACAAGCAGATATCAGTCGAATCCAGGTGAAGAACACTAGACAGCTGTGAAGAATATTCTTAAGTACTTGAGAAGAACTAAAGATTTATTCTTGGTTTTTGGAGGATCATCAGAGTTAAAGGTAGAAGGGTACACAGATTCAGACTTCATGACTGATGTCGATGACAGGAAGTCAACATCTGGATATGTGTTCTTGTGCAATGGTGGTCCGGTAAATTGGAAGAGTTCTAAACAACCGATCATTGCTGATTCTACTATGGAAGCTGAATACATCGCCGCCTCTGAAGCTGCTAAGGAAGGCTTTTGGTTCAAGAAATTCATTGCAGAGTTGGACGTGATGACATCAGATGCCATAACACTCTACTGCGATAATAATGGCGCCATAGCCCTTGCTAAGGAGCCAAGGTCTCATCAGAAGTCTAAGCATATAGAGCGGCGCTTTCACCTCATACGCGACTATGTGGAGAAGAAATATGTAGAGGTGCAGAGAGTAGACTCCGCGGATAACGTGGCGGACCCGTTCACTAAGCAGCTGAGTCAGCAAAAGACTGAAGCCCACCTTGAGAAGATGGGCCTAAGATATATGACCAATTGGCTTTAGTGCAAGTGGGAGATTGTTAGATGTATGCCCTAGAAGCCAATCTGGCTGACACATTATTAATTCTAGGGACATAATTTTGTACTTGACTATTTATTATTGAATAAATAAAAGGCATCTTTTCATTCATATTGTTTATGTGTCTATGAATCGTCCAAGGAATTAATAAGATGATGATACATATTCTCAAGAGTTGAGAATTTGAGCCATGTATCATTGGTGATTAATTTCTAAAAGCTCCTGATCAATGAATCATCACAAGGACGGTGATCGATCCGATCAGTGCACAGATCACTTTCCTTCTGGATGGACGAGACTTGAGTCCACAGTGTAGGGACACTGAAGTGATAGTGCAGGTGCTTGTTAGAGAACAAGGGTACTGAGCGTGACCAAGACAAGAAGTCACTTGGATGTCTATCCACTCGTCAGTGACTTGCTTGATGTTGCAGTAGTGTGACTGGTCCTTTGACCTGCGGTGCTTCGGCTACTCACAGTGAGGTTATTGTAGTTTGACTGCACACATACATGGTCTCTAGCCATATAGGTCCATGCAGCGTAGATTGGCTGCAGTAGGTTCACTGTAGGAGTAGGGTATGCACCTATAAGGAATCTATCGACCTTGATAGAAGAGGAGTGATCCTATGTGATTTGTTAGACTGAGTTCTAAGACCTTGGCCAGGGCAGTAATATAAAGTGGAAAAAGAGTTTTCCACTATCGAACTCAAGTCGAATAAATCTTGACATATGACAGACGATGGGGTTTGACGAGTTGTCCATGACCTCCGTCCTGTAGGGATCCACGATAGTAGGACTGTATCACATGTTAACTGCACCTAGAGGTTCATCATTCCATTCTGCTGGGTAGCCACTACATGCTGCTAGGTGTCACTGGTGGATGGTGGGACTCACAGGGATTATCTCGATGATCGATAAACCCTAATGAGTTGAGTTGGAATCGTTCCAACCCATTGAAAGGAGTTTTCAATGATATTGAGATAGAGATCACAATATATCTCACTACCAGTCAGAATAGAACCTATGGGGTCACACACACTAGAAGTATTGACCGATCCGATGGTTGAAATCGTGATTAAGAATCACAAGTAATCAATTTGATTGATAAAGAAGTTGAAGAAGGAACCAAGGGAATTAATTAATTGGACTTGAAACAAGAGTCCTACTTCGGGTAGGATTCCTAGAATCCTAATTGGATTAGGACTGGGAATCCTAGTTGGAGTAGGACTGGGATTCCTACTTGGAATAGGATTCCTACAATCCTAATGAGATTAGGAATTTTGAATTAAAATAGGATTCCTACTTGGAGTAGGATTCCTAGAAATCCTAATTAGATTAGGACTTCGGATTCAAATAGAGTCCTAATTGGATTAGGACTAAAATTAAACAAATCCTAATTGGATTAGGATTCCTTAAGTCTAAATTAATTAATAATCTAATGAATCAACATGACTCCTAATTGGATTAGGATTGAAGAGTTCAATTGAGTCATGGTTCATTCAAGTCCTAGTTGGATTAGGACTAGCATAGATTGAACCCAATTGGCTAATCCTAATTGGATTGGGATTAAACCATAAGAGAGGCACCCAATCCTCTTTGGAAGAGGATTAGGGCATCACAAGAAGGAGGGATCACGCCCCTCCTCCTCTCCTTGTGTGCGGCATGAAGAGAGGGGCCGGCGCCCCCCTTCTCTCTTTGGAAAACCATCTAGAGCTCCTACTTTGGAGGAGCCCTTGATGGCTATAAAAGGCACCATGAGGCCGGCGCCCTAGTGCATTGGAATCCTCTTCCTCTTGTGCCATGGCCACCCTCTTCCTCTCTTTAGTTGCAGCCGCAAGCAAGGGTAGAAGCTCACCAAGTGTTGGCGGCCTCCTCCTCTACCCTTTCTTCATCCAACGCAAGCAACAGAAGAAGGCTGCGTAGGGGCTCATCTTCTTCCTCTTCTTCATCCTTCTTCTTCCTCCTCTCAAGCACAATCAAGGGTTGATTGAAAGAGAAGAGATCAGCCATCAAAGGAAGTCTCTGCAAGGGAGCTAGCACCCCGGGGAGACAAGGAAATATTGATCGGTCCTCTACTTCGTGTGGATACCCGTAGAGGCCGGACGTTTGAACGGCTTCAAGCGAACCATCTTCCAAAACCACGAATTCAGATTTGCGGTGATCATCTACCCGCGCAAGGTGAAGATTTGATCTTCCTATTAGTTTTAAAAGTTTTAATTCTTACCTAATTACGAAAGGTCTCGAAACAACGTTCATGCGATGAACGTCGAACCCGTGCATGCCGATTCCGCTGCCATCTGATTTAATTTTTGAAATATCAGCGGCATGGGCGGGTTCCCAACAGCCTGCCCCCTGCCAAGGCCACAACCGGGCCAGCCAAGGGCCAGCCCAGCCAGCAGCCTATGCCTAAGGCTTGGCCATGCCTTGGCCAAGCCTTTGGCCCTACATATGCCATGAAGACCCCTATGCCTTGGCCACTCTTGGGCCACTTGGGGAGCACTATAAATGGGCGGGAATGAGGGTCTTTGAGGGATCTTTTGTCATCTTGAGAGTCTTGCATTATCGGCCTTAGGCTTGGGAGGACTTTGCCCTATTGTATTCGGTCCTTGAGCTTGCTCTTGGACTTGGGCTAGGGGAGACCAATCATAGTTTTCTCTAGATATTTTGCTTGTAGCTTCATTTGGGAATAGAATCAATCCATCAAGCTTTCCTCTACATATCTTCTATTGAGTGATTGTCTTCTTCTCAAGCCAAAGGTCGGGCCAAGCTGCAACCAGTAGACCCGCCCCTTGTCTTGATTCCCACGACCATCCAAAGGAGTGCGTCCATCATTTCCAACAAGCTAAGGGCCGGGCCAAGCTACAACCAATAGGCCCGCCCCTTGACTTGTATCCGTGACCATCCAAAGATGTGGATATCAACCGGCGTTACCCGTTTGGCCCGCGTTCCTACATTTCTAAGGCATCCGCAAGGAGCCAAGGTGCAAGGCTTGGTGTGGCGACTCGGGGCCAAGAGCCGCCCTCCAACAGGGCGCCTGGGCGCGTGGGCGGACGCCTGGGCGCGCGGGCTGGCGCCTGGGCGGGCTGGCGGTCTGGCTGGCACGCCCAGCACTGTAGCTGGTGCGCCCAGAACTTAGCTGGTGAGGTTCTGCGCCGCGCACTGTAGCTGGCGAGGTTCTTGTCCCGAACTCGCCGCAGCAATGCCATGTTGCCAGATTTGGCCGCAGCAAGCGCGCGGTGAGCTCGGCCGAGGTTGGGCATGCTCGGCCGAGGCTTGGACATGTGCGCGGCGTGCTCGGCCAAGGTTGGGCATGCTTGGCCGAGGCTTGGCATGCGTGGCACGGGCCAGCCATTGGAGTGCTTGGCCGAATGAAGGCTTTGGCCAAGTCTCTCCAAGCAAAGTTGTTGGCCTTGGCTTAACCCTCCGTCGGCCTCTTCATGGCCCGATGCCCTGCTTGGTTGGAGGCGCTTGCGGGGGTCCTCAACACAAAGCCAGCGGCGGCCGCACGTGACGACAAACCGGTGAGCCTTCCCTTCACTCTCTCTCTCTCTCTCTTTTCTTCTCTTTCTTCTTTCTTCCATCTCCCTTCTTCTCTTCACCGAGACCCCTTGCCCCACTGAAGAGGAAAAAGGGGACGGGGCTCCGGTCCGACTGCAGCCCTCTGGTTGAGAGCCATATACGGATACCCTCCTTTGTTTTACTCCGAAAACGGAAAAAATAAAGAAGAAACAGAATGTGATCATGGAGCTTACCCAAATCTGGGGATGAACTGCGGTACCCCCTACTCGGGCGCCTCAGTGGTCATCCCAGGAAATCCCTGAGGAAGAAGAAGAACTGTGAGATCCATAAATAGGAAGATTTTGGTGGCTTTCTAGGCCGTGGTCACCACGTTCAGCGGCACTGCTCCTCGGCTGGGCATCTGTCCACCCCTCAACTTGGCAGCTGAATCTCTCCAAAGTAGGAGGTGGTGGCCTCTAGATGGGCTGCCGACTTGTTCCAGGTCGGCCCATGTGGTGGCCTAGGTCCAGTAGTCACACTTCCCAACCAGCATCAGTTCTGTCTGACTAGATTTTGTTCTCGCTTCTCCATCCACCACATCATCAAAATTGGGAATGCTAGTATATTATTAGCTGATTTTGAGTTCTACTTGTTCAATATTGTAGACATGATTTCTTAACATTGTCGATGTGAATGAGGATTTCTACATCTATATATGGAGCTATAATATCTCTGGTAGCCTATCATCTAAAAGATCCAAATCAGTATGCGCATGAGAATTCTTCTTTTTAGAGGGTGCATTGGTTGCGGTTTCATAGCTTGGATTGGGCCATATACAGGCTGGCTCAAGTGATAAAATTCTTAATGTTAGTTCTCTGTAGTAGAAAATTTTAAAGACATCCTTTTGCTTGAAAGATCTATTCAGATACTTCATCAAGATCAAACTCAAACCCATAGCATCTCACGGTCGTTCTTCTCCTTAGGTGGATGTTATATCGCTTAAAGCTAGTTTGGCTACTTTTTAAATTTTTTCAGATGTGGCATTTAGGTCACATCAAAGTTAATGGTTTGGCTAACATTTTGGTTAAGTTATAAGTTAAAGTATTTGGATAAAAACAAATCTTAGAGGGATAAGCATAGATTTTTCAAACTATTAGATGTAAGTATAATTTACCACTAATCTTAGGAGACTTTTTGTAATTTACTAATCACTTAGGGCCAATTTTGACTTTTTATATGAGGAAACGGATTTAGTAACACTATTAATTTAACTTGGTGTATGGATAGATTTTACAAACTAATGGGTACAAGTATATTAAACATAAACCTCAAGAAAATTTTTGTAATTTATTCTAAAATATATTAAAAATTATAAATTATTTAAATAAAAATATAAAATATAATATTATTAAATATATATATATATATTAAAAAATTACTATTACTCTTTAGAATCATAAATTAAATAATCTATATTGTAAAGAACTTGCAAAAGAAAATATTAAATAAATATAAGGTCATATTGAAGCTATTGATATTTTGAAATGTTTAACAAAATTTTCTTTTTTTCATCAAAGAATAAAAGATTGATTTTTTATGAAGAGAAATAGTTATTAAAATCTGAAATATCAGCATATATTTTGACTCAATATGTTTTATAACGTGAATAAGCTTTTAATATATAATAAACCTTAATTTTAACAAAGCATATTGTTGTCAAGGTAATTGGGTGGTTCTTAGCTATTTGAAGGGATACCGATTTGATCCCTCTATAGGTTGCGTACAAAATGGTTATTAGTGTTTTTTTATTCAACCCACAGTAAATACCCATATAATGTCTGGAACTGCTTTAATTGAGAGCTATGCGGCATTTTCTTAACTAAATCCCTGTAGTTTGCAAATGTGGGGTATAATCTCCGATTCTACATGAGCCCGGTAGTTGTCCAACACTTTTAGACAAATATGTGGGATATAATGGGTGGCAGTTTCTCAATTTTCCGGGCATTTTTAACGACTAGGGATTCTAGGATTTCTTGTAGTAACTACTTATGCTTTAAACACAAGCTAAATTTAATCTAATGGGTTGGACACAGAAAGATAGCACTACTTGTATGTTATTGAGGAGCAATTTGGATACCTAAAGATCTAAGAAGTTCGACAAATTGGTCGATAGAGAAACGTAGTTATGAAAGAAATGATTATGTTGACATAATTTTTACATGTTTTTACATTCGAACTGCACTAAAACCCCATATTTCATAAATGTGGGATATAATCTCCGATACTGCACTAACCGACATACAATTTATATAATGTGGGGAATATAATGGATAGCACTTATAATGACTACTTATGATTTAAACACTAGTTAAATTTAATCTACCAGGTTGGACACGGTTGGATAGCTATACTTGTATTGGATACCTGAAGATCTTATCAGTTCCAAAACATCAACCAATGGGGAACCTTTGTTCTAAGAGGAAGATTATGTTGAGATTGCTCGAGTGAATTTGACAAAAAGGGTACAAATAACTCTTGTCTTCATGGATAATGGATCAAATTTTCATGTAATTAATTATCTTGCTATTACAATCCTTCTTCTTGTCTCCGAGAGAGAGCGAAGAAGGGTCATTAAACTTATTGTGTTGTGTTTCTAAAATAGCCTTTTGTGTCTGTTTAATCAATGGTTTATTGTAGATCTCAGGGATCTTCAATTTTGGACTTGAATTAATAATGCTGGAGGCACCAGTAGATTCAGCAGATAAGGCTATTCTCTTGTTTAATTCTTCCTTCCTTGATAGTTCTCTTTCCTTCAGCCTGGATTCGGCAGCGATGTAGCGAGATCCCTTGTTATGCAACTGTCAGACTAAAATTATTAGAAATAAAAATATTATATAAATAAAATATTTCTTCATTTACCATTTATGCAAATAATTTAATCAATAGGCAGAGCGAAATGCAGCAGAGAGAGCGGACATAACTTATCTTCTGACAACATGGCTCCTTTAACATGAAGCTTTAAGGGTGAGGAGAGAGAGTGAGTGAGGAGAGAGAGTGAGTGACTTGGGATGCACGCCCAGGTGCGATTTTTTTCGTGCGTTGGGTGGGGACTTTCTCCAAACACCTGGGGGGTGGAGGCTAGTGTGGGAGTGGGGTCGGTTCGTCGAGCTTAGTGCAACTGGGACCTGATCGGTTTTTTTGCTGGGCTCCACGGATGGCGTCGCTGGGTTCGAATGCACCGGGGGAGGCGGTGGCGGCATGTCAGGGCGACCTACCAACACGGCCCCCACCGAAGGTGACCGGTGATGGCCGGACGTGGGCGGCGGTGGCGAAAGGCACGGCCAGGCCGCCGATGTGGACCCAGGACCAGATCTCTGAGGAGGAAGTGGAGGCGCTGAAGCTACGGTTCACGGATGAGGTCGAGATACCGGCGGAGGAGGGTGAGCTGGCTAGAGCGGCGTGGAGGGACACTGCGGTGATCGTGCGCAGTATGGGCCGCCGGGTGCCAGTGGAGTGGATCCGCCGGGAGCTGCGGGTGGTTGGAAAGCTCGACTACGACGTTGAGGCGTTTATGATGGCAAATGAGACGTTTGCCTTCCGCTTCCGGACGGTGAATGAAAGGGAAGCGGTCATGGAGGCCGGTCCGTGGCTGGTGGCCGGCCAGTTACTCGCCATGGAGCGGTGGCGACCGAATTTCGTCCCGGGTGAAAAGCAGCTCAACCGGCTGGTGGTCTGGCTCAGGCTTCCCAACCTGCCGATGGAGTATTGGACCAAACGGTTGATTTTGAACATTGCAGCAAAGGCCGGCCGCCCACTGGCTTTGGACAAGATCACGGATCACGGCTGGATGCTAGGTTTTGCGAGAGTCAAAGTGGAGCTAGACGCGAGGGAGCCGATCCGACCGGGGACCTTCGTCCGGATAGGCACTGATGTGCACTGGCAAACCTTCCGTTATGAAAACCTACCGATCTTCTGCTACCGGTGTGCTCGCCTTGGTCATGGAGTCGACGCTTGCCCCTATCCGCCGGAGCCGGTGGTGTCTGGAGCTTCGGGTGACTGCATTGCTCAGCAGGCCTTGGCACCGGAGTCGAAGGAGGGGGTTGAGGCGGGGAGCCAGCTCCCCTTTGGGTCGTGGCTGTCGACAACCAGAATCCGTCAACCGAGGGCGAGTAAGCCGGTGAAGAAGACGACCGGGTCTGAGGACACGGCATTGAAGGAGACGACTCACCTGGCTCCTGAGTCCGGGCCGAGCTCCCCACGCAGGACGCCGGGTTCCCCTGAGTCGCCAATGGATACCGAAGGGTGGCAAAAGCCAACCAAGCTGGCAAGGCGGAGATCACCGGGGAAGGGGGCGGCCGGTGACTCGGTGGTCACGAGTGGCGAGCCCATCCAAATCGGTGCGGTGACCGAGTCAGCTCCGAGTCCACTCAGGGCGAAGGGTCAAAATCTGGGCCTGGAGAGGCCGGCCCACCAGGTAGGCCCTGGGTCGGTCCGTGGCCAGGGCTGCAGCCCGATGAAGCGGGCCAGGAGCCCAACGAAATCCGGCCTGTCACTGGGGGCGGGGAATGCTGTGTGAGGGCTGGCCCAGACGCTGGCCAGAACAGCGTCGTCCTCCTCCATCGACGGTTTGGAGAGACGCCGGCGAGAGGAGGGGAGGAGGCATTTTCGGAGCGCCTCCTTACCGCCGGCGAGGCCCCCCACTCGACAGAGGCCAGCTGGTGACGCTGTCGGCGGAGGTTTGGAGTCTTCATCGGCTTCGCTCCCTACCCTGTCAACGGACGGCACTGGTGCCCCGGCGGGCTGTGCGGAGCCGGCGGCAATGGCGATGGCGATGGCGGCAGCGGCTGAATCCGGAGGGCCGGTGGGTGTCGTTACCTCTTGCCTGGACGGTGGTGGTGCCCTGTCGACCCTAAGGCGACGAACGGTGAGGGCCCCAGCGGCTGTGATGAAAGGAGAGCAGCGGGATGGAACTCAAAAGGAGACACGCCGGCGGGGTTGGGGAAAGCGGGCCTCTCTGAGGGGTTCTTGACAGGAAGGCCTCCGATTCCGATCACCTCGGCAGATTGCATAGCCGGGTGGAGTGGAACGATGGAGGAGCTGGGCAGTTCATCTTCGGCTTCACCCTCCCCCATGCCAATTGGTGAAGTGGTTAGGAGGGGTGTGTCAGGCGGCTCAAAGCAGGGATCACCTATCCTGGATCATGGGAGGGTAGTTGACCTGTTGAGAGCTTCAATCAAGGGAAGTGAGATGGTCCCAGCGGCAGGGGACATCGATCAGGTGCTAGGAGCAGATGGCCCCGGGAGGGTGGGCACAACCTCACTTGTTAATATTAAATGAAGGTGCTAGCATGGAATTGTAGGGGGGCGGCCAAACCATCCTTTTCCTCCTCATTCAAAAGGTTAGTTCAGCTTCATAGTCCCGAAATTTGCTTTTTATGTGAAACTCGAGTGTCCGGAGATAGTCTACGTCGTGTGCAGCGGCGGTTGGCCGGTGATTGGGAAACTTTTGCAGTGGAGTCCCGGGGTTTATCGAGAGGCATCTTGCTGTTGTGGAAGCGAGGTATGGCTTCAGTGGATGTATTTTGCAATTGCTCACAGCAGGTGGTGATGGTCATCTCTGAACCAAACGAACCCCCGTGGGTGCTATGTGGGGTTTATGCTAGTACCGATTACCGAACAAGAAGAATTCTCTGGAGGGAGCTGACGTGTTTGCTGTCCCAGGGGGTTCCAACTTTAGTAGTAGGTGATTTTAACTGCATCTTATGCCCAGATGATAAAAGAGGAGGTAGAGCCTATTCTGACTCGGTGGACAGGAGGGAGTTTCGGGAGTTCATGGGGAGAAATGGGCTGGTGGACCTTGGTTTTTCTGGACCCCGCTTCACTTGGTGCAACAATCAGCAAGGGCAAGCTAGAGTGTGGGAGCGTATTGATAGGGCCATTGCATCAGCTGACTGGATCCAGCGATTCCCAGCATATCAGGTCAGTCATCTAGCTCGGATTGCTTCTGATCACTGCCCCCTCTTGATATCTACAGTTTCGGGATCCGTCCACCACAGCCCCTTTCGCTTCGAGAAGCTGTGGTTGTCATATCCCCAGTCTTGGGATGTAGTCAGGGAGGCGTGGAGTGCGTCAGTTCGGGGTGATGCTATGCAGAGGGTGTCTCGCAGGTTGGAGCTCACCAAACGGCGTCTTCGTCGATGGAACCGAGAGGTCGTCGGCAATATTTTCCGGAGGATAGAGGAGGTGGAGGCAGTGATACTGGACGCCCAGGGGCGGGAGGACCGAGGAGAGGAGCTTACGGAGGCCGATATGGCGGACCTGCGGCGATCGCTAGCCTCCCACCATTCTTTGTTGCGCCAGCAGGAGACTTTTTGGAGACAGAAATCTAGGATTCAGTGGGTCAAGGACGGCGACCGGAACACAACCTTTTTCCACCATTCGACAGTGATTAGAAGGCAGAGGAACATGATCCGATCATTGAGGGTTGGTGTGGGCCACCGAGTGGAGGAGGAGACGGCAGTTAGACATGCACTATTCGACTTTTTCAGGTCCAGGTGGACGGATGATGGGGGAGTATATTAGACGGGGTTGCTCCCCCAGGCGGAGACTACAGTTGGGGAGGCAGAGAATTTAGCTTTGGTTCGGCCAGTGTCAGAGATAGAGGTGCAGGAGGCGGTTTGGAGTCTTGCAGAGGATAAGGCCCCCGGGCCGGATGGCTTTCCACCCTTCTTCTTTCGCAGGTATTGGTGCATTATTCGAAGGGCAGTGGTGGAGGCAGTGCAGCTTTACTTCAGCCGAGCGAGGATGGCAGATGATTGGAAGGCCACATTCATTACATTGATACCGAAGCGTCCGGACGCTTCGGAGCCGAGCCACTACAGACCTATTAGTTTGTGCACTACCTTGTACAAGGTGGTGGCGAGAATCATGGTGGGGAGAATGAAGCATTTGATGCCTATGATCATCAGTCAGGAGCAGGGTGCCTTTGTGGGGGGGAGGAGTATTTCGGACAACATTCTGCTTGCTCAGGAGATGATGGGGGATCTGCAGCGAGCTCCGAGGAGACGATGTCTGATGGTAGTGAAATTAGATATGGAGCGAGCCTATGACCGGATCCGGTGGGACTTTCTACGACGGGCATTACTGAGCTTTGGTTTCCACCAGCTGTGGATTGACTGGATCCTAGGATGCGTGCAGGAGCCTAGCTTCTCCATTTTGATCAATGGCACGCCATCGCCCTTCTTCCGTGCCACTATGGGTCTTCGCCAGGGATGTCCTCTATCCCCGTTCTTATTTATCATCTGCTCTGATGTGCTTTCTCGCGCTTTGCATGCTGCTTGTGGGAACCGGGAGCTGGTACCTTATAGTCCAGCCCCGGGTGCCCGACCTATTTCTCATTTGTTGTTCGCAGATGACTGCCTCTTACTCGCCAGAGCGGGGGTGGCGGATGCCAGAGCCCTTCAGGGAGTGCTGACAGAGTATTGTGCCATGTCCGGACAGAGGGTCAATTTACAAAAGTCCGCTATTTTCTTCAGTCCCGGCACTGAGGGGAGGGTGCGACGGGAGATCAGGATGATTCTGGGGATGCAGGAGCAGATAGGGACCCTGGTCTACCTAGGGGTTCCTATCACAGGGAGGAGACTACGGGTGGCAGAGTGCTCTATCTTATTGGAGAGGGTGCGGAGCAGACTTGAGGGGCGGCGGGCATCGTCGCTGTCTATGATGGGGAGATTGACATTGATCAGGTCAGTTCTATGCTCTATGCCTATTTATCTGATGGCACACACAGCGGTGCCGAAGACCGTGTTGGAGAGGATAGAGCGACTTATGCGGAGTTTTCTTTGGGGCTCCTATGGGGGGGGCACGGGATACACCTGCTAGCTTGGGAGAGAGTCTGCCAGCCACTGCGTGAGGGTGGGCTGGGAGTGCAGTCACTACTAGTACGACGCGAGGCTCTTCTGGCTCGGAGGGCGGTACAGTTTGTTTTGGAGCCGCACGGTCATTGGAGCCAGGTCATGATTGCCAGGTATGGCCGAGCGGGACCCGAGGGGCTGGTGATAGCTCCTCGGAGGAGATCCTTCATGTGGCGAGAGATTGGGAGGTATGTGCCTATGGCTCTGGCGCATACGAGGTGGCTGATCGGTGACGGACAGAGCATCGACGTGTTGGCGGACCCATGGGTGGATGCACTGCCTTTCAGACTATGGCCGACGACGATCAGTGTTGAGGCCGGGGCAGGACTTCGGGTTTCCGATTTGCTCAGGCCGGGGGAGGCGGTGTGGGATGGCGATAGGCTGGGCCAGTTGTTTGGGGAGCATCTGGCGGAGCGGGTACGGGCGATCCCCCTTCCGGGATTCGCAGGCCCAGATGTCAGAGTTTGGAGCACTACCTGTCGAGCCAGTGTTGGGATTGGCGAGGTTTCCCGAGTTCTTCAGTTGGGTTTACAGCCGGGCCTAGACTGTGGTTGGGTGTGGAGGTTTGGACTACACCAGAGGGTTCTCTCTTCCTCTGGAAGGTGGCCTGGGAGCGATTGCCGACATGCTCAGTTTTGAGTAGACGTGGTATGAGCCTGTCCCCCTTATGTCTGGAGTGTGGGGTGGCCGAGTCGGTGGATCATGTACTATTTCACTGTGTGAGGGCGAGAGGTGTCTGGAGTATGACTGAGATCCTGGAGGACACCTGGAGTGGGAGGGTTATCTTCCTGGAGGTAGTTCGGCAGTGGGCCGGTGTTCCCCAGATGCGGAGATTGGCCATCAGGGCGTCCTGTACAGCATATCAGATATGGCTGGCCAGGAACACCCGGGTGTTTGGGGAGCGGCGGCTATCCCAGCGTTTTGTGATGGAGCGGGCCTATGCCCAAGCGGATGAGATTATCCAGGTCGAGTCTGCTCATAGACCTTTGATAGCTCGGGACACCTGGGGCTCCCACATTGCTTCGGCAGCTCCGCACAGGGTATTCTTTACCTGGGAGCCCCCCCCCCCCCGAGTTTCCTCAAGGTCAATTTTGATGGCTCTGTCTTGGACGGTGGCAGGAGGGGAGGGGCCGGATTTATTGTCAGGGGCCCAGGTTCTGATGTGTTGGCAGCAGGGGGCCATCAGATTTTTGACATTTCGGTTCCAGGGGCAGAGCTGCGAGCGGCCTGGATGGGTCTGTCCTACGTGCGGCGGGTGCTCCATGCGAGCTCGATTCTTCTCGAGGGTGATTCAGCTACGGTGATCAGTTGGATCCGTAGGGGTCTGAGCAGTCATGGCGGTGCCCACCCCTTACTTCGCGACATTTGGATGATGGCGAGGGTGGGTGTCACATTACAGGCTAGGCATGTGTATCGGGAGGCCAATGGGGCGGCCGACTGGGTGGCTGCGTATGTAGCGTGCCACTCAGGAGGTACCTTATGGGCCGGGGAGAGAGAGATGCCCGGAGCACTCCGGGACCTTTTGTATTCAGACTCTATTGGGTGTATTCGTACCCGCTATGTATGAATTGCCCGCCTTAGCAAAAAAAAAAAAAAAAAAAAAAAAAAAAAAACATGAAGCTTTTAATATATAGGCTCATGCCTTTTATCTCAACGTTTTCTCTCCCCCTTTTACCCTACCTCTCACCAACTCTTGGCCAAATGCCCTCCCAATTCCTTTTAACCTACCTCTCACCAACTCTAACCCAAATGCCCACCCAATTTTGCTTTATTCCAGGGGGACAATTTGGCATCCAAAATTCTGTTTTCGGTCCATATTAATTTATAACAAGAACATGACACCAATTTAGAAGAGAAGTTCTGGAATGTCGTTTAGAGTTTACAGGCCTCTTCTTGAAATAACTGTGTGTAATATTACACAAAAGTTATGAAGCCAACTTGATATCATCTTACGAAATTTGAGAGTTAACTTTCTTAAATAAATATTTCTTCAAGAAAATACTTCTTAGAGACATAAACTAGCAGCCAAGCATTATGATATGGAATAAAGAATTCCAAGTATCTAGCTCAGCTCCATCATTTAGAAAAGTTTGTCAGAATAGAACACAACTTTCAACAAACTCAGTTAATTTAAAATTTTTAAATTCTGTACAAGTTAATTTAAAACAACATTTTGAAAATTTGCAAGTAAATTAGCCCTAACATTTTACAATTTTAACATATCCCAAGGGTTGCTGTTCACGGAAAGGAATAACCCGTGATCCATGTGAAGTTCATTTCCATGAAATATTTTGAAGAATAGTTGAACGATCCCAGATTCCCAGCTTAAGAGTATAGAACCTAAACAAAATTATTTTATCATATACAGCATCAGTTGTTGATCAACAACATCAAAGTAGGACCAAAGCTGTATGGATTTGTTAATTTTGTATTAATTGAAACAAGCTTCTGGTATACATGTGGTCAATTCCATAACACAGAAAAGAGCAATTTTTCACATGATGAATGCTTGCACATATAGCTTTTTCACTCCATGCATCAAACTTCTGCTGCAGTGATTACGAACAGTTCTTCAGCCCAGGCAGACATTTGGATCTTCCTCATCTGAGTCAAATTCAACCTGTAATAGCCAGCATCTGAAGTCAGTTGCACCATCACTCCCATAAACATACATGAAGCTGTTTTCCAACTTCCAACCACCAATGGCTTTTCATAAAAGTAATTCATACCCAGTGGCAAAATTATATATGTTGAAACATAGAATAGAATTGATCATGAGCAGCTACGACAGTGCATCGATAAGTTAATGAGGAAGACTATGCTGCCAAGTTAGGTAATAAGATTATGATGCCATCAGATTGTCATCCAATTTGGAGACACCAAAAAGACATCATCACCCAACCACACAACAAACATGTCCATGCACAAATATAGCATTATAATAAATCAGTAAATGGTCTATGCCCATGTGAAATTCAAAATGTATTATAAAAACTAGAGTTTGAAAATTTAAAAAGTGTTATGAAAACTAGAGTGCAAAGATATCAAAGCAAACAACCAAAAAAGGAGGAACTTACATTTTCATCTCGATACCACTTCCCATGGCAATCCCGCTTCCAACCAGCAGCAGTAAACTTGAGTTCATTCTCACGTCGTTTACGAAGTTCCACATTCCAGTCTGCAAGCATCTTAGCATCTGTTTCAGCCCTCACCATAGACTTTTTATCACTGTAATTAGAGCCATCAAGGACAGTGCTTGTAGATGACTCCATAACAGACTTACAGGAAGGAGATACTTTGGAATCATAGAAAGAAACATTTGGCCTAGATTTCATGACATGTACAGCATTTAGATCATTAAACTTATTGTGTTGTGCTTCTAAAATAGCCTTTTGTGTCTGTTTAATCAATGGTTTATTGTAGATCTCGGGGCTCTTCAATCTTGGACTTGACTTAGCAATGCTTGAGGCCCCAGTAGATTCAGCAGATAAGGCCATTCTCTTGTTTAATTCTTCCTTCCTTGATAGTTCTCTTTCCTTCAGCCTGGATTCTGCAGCGATGTGGCGAGATCCCTTGTTATGCATCTGTCAGACTAAAATTATTAGATATAAAATATTTATAAAATAAAATATTGCTTCAATTACCATTTATGCAAATAATTTAATCAATAGGCAGAGCGAAATGCAGCAGAAAGAGCGGCCATTACTTATGTTCCAACAACATGGCTTCTTTAACATGAAGGATAGCTAATTGAAGAGGTAAGAATAAGACTTCTTTCGTATGTAATCAGTGAGTTCTAGGTGAAAAATGCCACATTGATTTATATCCCTGGAAATCATATTAGCATTAGTTTTTACCACAGTTTGATTACATGAACAAATCAGATGTTCATCTTATTTTAAGATAGGGACAACTTAATTCATCACAACATTAAATAAAAAACAGCCTTCTTCTGCAGTTGAGGAAAGCAACAAAGAAATAATGCCTATAAACATCTGTTGCTGGAAATTGGACCCGGGGGCGACCGCGAGCCGAGAGGGGAGGAGCTCCGCTGCCGGAACAGTGGGTGGCGGCGCGTCGGCTGGTGGCGTCCTCCTGGAGAATCCTGCAAGAAAGCCGGTGGCCGGATTCTCCGGCGCCGGCCCTCCGAAGCTTAAGTCAGAGGGGGCTACTATATGAGTGGAGTAAAGGAGGAGAATGTTTGTTGTTCCTGTCCCTGTCTTTCTTTCCCTCCAGGTTCCCTTTTATAGAAGGATATTATGTTACCTGAGAGGTGACAGGGTGAATTGTCTCTTTGTGATAATTGGGCACGATCATGCTCATTAATGGCGTTGTGGAGAATAAGACCGGATCAGACCGGAGTCAGCAAACTGTCATGGTTGATCGGACCTGTTGGAGTGGTTGAACCGCCGGCCGTGGTGGGCCTAGGGTTCGTAGATGGCAAGTGCATTGATTGCTGAGTGAGCCGGTGATCAGGGAGAGCCATACGCTTTGATGGTCCAGTGATCCGGAGATCATCTTGAGCCGTGTTCATTAAATGGTTGAGTGCATTGGAGGTCCGCAGGGGTCACACGCATTAATGGCAGGACGTGCCGGAGGCCTGCGGAGATCACGTGCCTTAATGGCTTGATGACAGAAACAGAGTACGATGGGGTCGGGTATTTAGTTGTCAGATTCTCTAAGGGATTAGGCTGAGGTTGAATATTTGGACAAGGCATCGGCTCGGCACCTGGTCGGGCGCCGAGCCGAGCTAGTTGCTCGGCGGGGTGCCTCCAGTTTGAGTGTCGAGGTCGGGCGCCCTTCTGGTCGAGCGCCTTTCTGGTCGGCGCTCCCTGGCCGAGCGCCTTTCTGGTCGGCGCTCCTTGGTCGGGCGCCTTTGAACTGGCACGACTTGGGTTTTCCCCCCAACAACATCAATAAAGCTTGATCCTACAGTCATTTAAACGCTTCAAGTATATGGTCCAAACAGGTGACGAAGATAAAACCTGGTTCACTATTGAACAACCTCGCATGTGTGGACCAAGTTTGGAGTCAACTTTATAGTAATTAAGCGGGAACTAATCTAGGTCAAAATCCAAGAAACCTGGCCTAAATTCATCACTCATTAGAAAATAAAGAGAAGGGCACTGCCCAGGTAAATTTAACATAACTATGATAACAGGATAGACAATTTTCTTCCATATTTAATTACTGTGAGGCTAATATATCTTTTTAAGAAACTAGCAGATCAGGTCTTTAACTATGCCATAAGCTAACAAACCTATTAACAGCCGCATTTAGATGCTTCCAGTATATTAAGCACAAAATATGTTTTCTGATACTATTATCACACTAATACATATAAGAAAACTACAATCAGAAAACAAGACCAAGACTTCAGCAACCAGTCCCACATGCTTTGGCAGCCGGGGTAGCCTAGACTTAGATGGTCCTTTTTGCTTATATTGATAGCAAATCATGGAAGCATAGAAATCCAAGAAATCAAAACAATAATAAAATATAGGGTTTAGTCTCCCCTCAGAATACAACAAAGGCTGCACAAACCATATATCTGCAATGCTTATGAGCATGGTTTATCGAACCGTTCCGAACTAGACAGCTTAGAGGGCCACCGAGCCGGGCCGATCAGCTACCGGCACGATTCGACATATTTATTTGGTTCAGTATAAAGTTGCCCTCGCCTATTGAAATCGACCGATCAAGGGCTCGTGTTTTCTCCCTTTGCTCTATGCTACTCGACACCCGCTTTGTTCGCCCCTTCGTTGGCACTAGCTTTGTTCGCCCCTTCGTCAAAACCCTAACCTCTCCATCGTCACCATCTACCTCCCTCTCTCTCTCCCTCTCTCCCCCATCGACATCAATGATTTCGAGCCCCCCTCTCTCTCTCCCCCTCCCTCTCTCTCTCCCTATCTCTCCCCCCCCCCAACAACGATGAGGAGAGCTATTCGAGCCTCTCCCCCCCCCCTCCCTCTCTCTCCCTCCATTCCTCTCTTTTTTTTCCTCTCCCTCTACCCCTCCCTCTATGGCTGTTCCTATGTCGGTACGCCCTAGGATAGCATGATATGGACTTGTACCGTGCCGAACCAGTCACCAGCTAGTACCCCCTCCTCTACTAGTTCGACGAACCTTGCTTATAAGTTTTCTAGAAGACTAGTAGTTGAAGAAAAAAATGTTCAATCATAATCCATGTTAGTTTGGTGCTTCTAAAAGTTGGTTGTTGAAGAAAAATAGCGAGCTGTATAAGCTAACATCCACAAACCCATGGATGTTCTAGCCTTCTTTAATGTTTTAATATAATTTATATGGATGATAGCTTGTGATGTTGTTTGTGACTCATTTCTCCTAAGAATGATATTTTTACCAAGATATAAAGCATCCTATTTAAGCCAAAATGAGACAATACAAAGACATATGAAACAATACAAAAGGCAAGATTACAACGTTGGCACCATATAAACAAGATGTAGATTACCATAGAATTCCTAAAATGGCAGACTAGTATCAACCAACCTACCGACATACTAGGGGTGGGAATTGGGTGGATCAAGTTCAGACACAGGATTAGAGAAAAACTGTCAACCCAAATCCAACTCATTTATTAGACAGGTTAGAAATCAAATGACCTAACATATGTAATCCATTTAATAAACAATTAGGTTTGGATCAAGTTTGTAATAACATGTCAATCCAATCAAAATAGGGGTGAAAGTGGAACAGATAATATCCGTATATCCGTTCAGATCCATTTTCATATCAGAATCTATCCGAATATGAATAAAAATTTGAGCATTCAACTAATATCCATCTCTGTATTCATATCTATCAAAGAAAAATGGATATGGATATGAATAGGCAACTATCCGATCCGTATCCAAACATCCGATTCTATTTGTAACCCTATTTAATTTTATATGGCACTCATAAACTTTTAAACAAAATAAATGACCACATTAACATACTATTAACTTGATTTATCATCCACTTAGTAATATCTTTTATTCTGTGGTCATAAAGTTTAATTCTCTAACTTATATTCGTATTTATATCCATACTCCTAGTATCTAATTTGTATCCGTCTACATATCCATTTAAAACAAATATGGATACGAACTTCTGCATCCGACTAACATCCATATCCATATCTGTATCCATCAAACAAAACAAATATAGATATGGATATACTAGTATCCGTTCGGTAACCGATCTGGTTTCAGCCCTAAATCTAAATCCAAAAAAAAAGAGGTTAATAGGTTAAACAGGTCTTAAATAGGTTGGATTAATAACTTTAGGCTTTAAATAGGTTAAAATATAAGAGTTATAAATGGGTTAGGGTGTAACTATATTGATCCAATTACTAAGCAGGTCAAAACATGTCAGACAAGTTAGAACACTATACTTGAACCTCACCCATTTAATAAAAAGGTTAAGTTGGGTCAACCCACCTACAATTCTAACCCATTAATGCCAAACCAAACCAACTTATTCTAGGTTGGTTACTAATTAGTTGGAAGGTCAATCATGGATTGCCACCACTAGAATGTGAGTGATAGGTCCAACCACAAGTCTAAGTGTGAAATCCTGTCGAGCTCCAAATGTCATACTATATCCATGTCTAAGCATCAAATTTTATTACTTTGGGGTTTATTGACAGGCCCGGGCTACATATGTAACATGGCCTATATCCTAAATGTCATTCCAAGGTATTTTTAACTAAAAATGCTCTACATATTCGATCTGAGCCCACCAAACACCCTCTTGCCAATGATCTCCTGATTAGTAGTATTTTATCCTCATCTTTATAGGTTAATCAGCACTAGCATAGGTGTACGTGTATGATCATCAGCAAAAAGTGCCTCATTCGCAATAAAAATTCAAACCATTTAATGAGAAGGCGTTGTTCTGGGTAGAATTTCCACAAGATGAGCATTTTTCTCAGTAAGAATTATTGCAGTAAGATAATAGCTAGGAGGATTTGCAAGGCATTATGGCATTAAGATTTCTGAGGTTTAGCGTCAGCTTAGCCCAGGACCCCACTAGTCGTCATATTTGGTTTGGTATTGCTACCGCACATGACTTCGAAAGGAACGTCTTTATTCAAACATTTTGTTCCTTATTTTGGGCAGTTAGCAATAATCTTTCTATGGACATCTAAAAATCTGTTTTCACAGCTCAATGGTATAGTGTTTGGCTGTTAGCTCACTAATTATAGGTTCAAATCCTACTTGGGAATATTTGATCAATTCTTAGTTAAAAATGACCTGGCTATTCACAGAATGTGAGAAGAAGATGAATAATCATCTACTTTCAGAAGAAATCGAAGAATTTCTTGAGAATCCTACAATATCACTTTATTCTTTTTCTATGATAGATGGTCAAAACTTCATCTAGATTTGAATCCTTTTGAGAGGTCCACTAGAGATCAAAAAATTTTGGAGAAAAAAAAACAAGATGTTTGTTTTGTCCCTTTAGGATGACAAATTACAAGAATTTTCAATTGTATGATCTCTAAGTATTTTTCAGTTCAGGAGAGCAGCAAGTTAGGAAGTGGTGTAATTTCAAATTTCCAACAATACTCTTTGTTGCAAAGTAGGACAATATATATTCAGTTGTACTCTCCAAAGAAGAGAGGATGCAGCATATGCATAATGAAGATTTGAAGTACATACGAATATATTACTTTAATGACAGCCAGCTAATCTACAGGCACCACAAACTTACAGCAGTGGAAATGGGATGATCATTTATGCTTTTTCCTAGACAGTGGCACTAACAGGAGTCCCATGAATTAGTTTAAGTTGTGCTAATCTTACTAAAGTGACAAGATGTCACTACCAAAATAGGTGAAAAGAAGTCATTTGAAGAATAGGTATCTTTTAAACCAAAAGTGCTTATATGTTGGGGATGTCTCTTCTTCAAGTCTATAAAGTTTGCAGCCCATCAAATAAAATTATATGTTCTCTCATTCTCCAAAGGCTCGAGAGCAGACCTGCCCTACAGTTCACCCTGCTTTTGACATCAACCATTACAACAAGAAGATTCTACTGCAATCTTCATAATATGTTAACTATAATTTATTTCACATTTCAACTCAATTCTGGCATACTGAATCCCTAGTTTGACCTATGCAATTCTTAAAACTTTCCCCAGGTTACACCATAACGAAGGACTCAGGGTCACAGATTCACAGATTAAAAAAAGAAACACACGTACATACACATACAAACACACTCGAATTCATGTTCATTTAGTTGGTGTGGCTTCAAAATGAAAAAACAGCTACCTGACTTAGAGATGACCAGTAAGATACCAATAGCCCCACTTTTTGATACAAAATCATCTATTTTAAATATCAAACGTTTGAGTTAAAACCATGCTCTCTGATAAGTGAAGAGGAAGCAGACTAGGAACAACATTGCAGCATTACTTCTAGCCCAAGTTGGTGTTTAATGTGGTATCACCGAGATCTATTTCCACAAATCATTCGATAGCATTATTCATAGAGCTCAGGAAGTAAACATGCCTCGAGCTAATCATCTCTCTTTCTCAACCTTAAAAGATCGGGGCCAATGCAACTGAACTACAATTAACATCCAAAATGAAAAATCCCACAAGAAACTAGCCTTGCGCACCACAAAAGAATAACCGTTCAGGCAGGACGATACTGTTTCTTCCCCTCAAGATAACACATTTGCTTTCCCGACTGGGTAAATACCAATCCCATTAACCGATAAAAAGTTGGCGGGGATCAGGACCCTATACACCGAGTTTTTTTAAGGCAATACATGTATACAGGGAGGCGAATAGTGCTGCAGATTGGTAGCTTCTCGTGTTCCATACCGGCTCTGATGCTATTGGCTGTATCTATACTAGGGCTGTATAATTGTATCATCTTAAAAAAATTAAAAGAAAAAAAAAAATCTCAAGCTACATCAACAATTTAACCAAAACAAACATATAGATCCATAAATCATGAACATAATCAAATGCTAATAAGTTCAAGAGCAGGAATTCCTAGGGAAGAAGCTATCAAGAATGAAAAGGGAGACGCACGGAAAGCATGAGAGGGGAGTCGAGGATGGGGTTGTGGGGGCAGACGAGGCAGGCGTACTTGCCGCTGGACAGCTTCTTGAATGACGAGGAAGACGAAGAGGAAGAGGAGAGCAGGAGATCGTCCACCCGCCTCTTCCTGTGCTGCGCCTCCCGCGCCCAGCTATCCCCACCGTACACGCTCATCTCGCCCCACTCTGCGACTCGGCGGGTTCGGTTCCCAGGCTCAAATTGTAGGTTGCAGCGGCCGATACCCCGGCTTCCTCGATGGGCGCGTGATATCTAACATAGCGTATCGGCTAATGTGGAATTCCACTTACTAATAGGCGGCCTATGTAGCGTGCCAAGAGGAGCCACCTACCCATCATTCTTCTCCCCTTTTGGCTGTCTCCCAAAAGATAGAAGAAAGGAGTTCCAGCAAAAAAAAAAAAAGATAGAAGAAAGGGACTGTGGCCTAACAGCTAGTTGCTCGTCGGCGGCCCTCGGCAAGGTTCTTCTCCGTCAATGGCGGACGACTCCATGGGGGGCACGGGATTCAACTGTGGTCCGAGGAGGAGTGGTTGGGCGCGAGGAACGCTGTCGGACAGTTACCTCTCCCAGGCGTAGGGGAGGGTTGAGAGGCCGGTCTTGCCAGCGGTGGTGGCGGAAGATCGAGCAGTTTGGGCTCCCCTGCGAACGAGTACGACTTCTCTGTTTCTTCTAACCTTTCTGTGTGCAGGTCCGGGGACAAAGATTCGTCGGAGCTAGGCCGATGGATCAACGGGCAGGCCCTTCGGGGACAAAGACGCACGCGACAGCAGTGGCGGGCAAAGATAAGGGCAAAGGTAAAGGTAAAATTCCTGCAGAACGGGGGGAGACATCTAGGGCTCCGACGAGGCTGGGGCCTTGGGTGACTCACTGGCCCTCGGACGCGGACGTGGCTCGGTTGAGTAGCCGCTTCCCGACGGTCTTGGAGCCGTCGGAGGCACCCATCGAGGCCGCTTGCATGGAGTGGGAAGGTCTCTCGGTGGTGGCCCGTAGCCTCGGCCGCCGGGTGCCAGCCGAGTGGGTGGCCAAGGATGTGGCCACCCGTGGGAAACTGGTAGGGAAGGTGGAGGTGGTGCCGCTAGCTGACGACCACCTAGTCCTGAGGTTTGGATCGACGGCCGACCGAGACCGAGCACTCGATGGTGGCCCATGGGTGGTGGCGGGGCAGCTTCTCGCCATGGAGCCGTGGGTGCTGGAGTTTGCGCCGGGGGAGGTCGCCGTGAAAACGGTCGTTGTATGGCTCTGGCTAACCCGGCTCCCGCCGGAATATTGGTCGGCCGCGACCATACTAGAAATAGCAACCCAAGCGGGGCGGCCGCTCGCCGTTGACGAGGTGACCGAACAATGGCGAGCCATGGGTTTCACGCGGGTGAAGGTGGCGATCAATGCCACCGAGCCCCTTCTTCCGGAGGTTCTGATTTGGGGAAAGACGAGGGTGCGGTGGCAGCCCTTCGTCTTCGAGAATATCGCCGATTACTGCACCGAATGTGGCAGGATTGGCCACTCGGTGACGGCATGCCGCCAATCGGTGCCGGAGCAGTCGGAGGAGGTGGGGGTGGATTTGGGGGTTTCTCAAGCAGGGCCGGAGATAGGAACCGGGGAGGTCGATCAAGGGCTGATCTATGGTCCTTGGTTAGTGGCGAACCGACCCCAGCTCCCGAGAGGGCCGCCGCCGCCGCCGCCGCGACCGTGGAAGACGGCCGAGCCGAAGGCCAAGGCGCCCTCGCCTCGGCTGCTGTCTCCGGGAAACCGGGCCAGCCCTCCAGTCATATCTCCTCCAGACCTTGACGGTTAGCAGAAACCAACCAAGATCGCCCGCCGCCATTCGCCGCCGAAACGCACGCCGATGGAGGGGGCGGGCGACGGAGCACCGGACTCGCACCGCGGCAGCAACCGAGTCGACTCGGCCTTTCAACCCAAAGTCAGCCTGGTCGACTCAGACGGCGGGTCAATTGAGGCTGGGCGGGCGGTGCATCGGGCCTCCCCGGTTGTGCTACCGGGCCCACCGAGCTACGCGGGTGGGGCCATGGGCTCGTCTGGCAAGCGGCCCAGGGACGATGGGCCGCGAGCCGACAAGGGCCCGATAGGCCTGTTCGGGATGGGTTCGGCGCGCGCACGTGCGCTGCGCATAATGCGCACGGCACGTGCGCGCGCGCGTCATACGGGTGCCGAAGGCGCCCGCGGGGGCGCGAATTCCTAGGATGGCCCGCGCGCCCAAAGGGTCGGTCGCACACGGGGCTGGCGGACCGCGCGCGCCTGGCGGGCCGCGCGCGCCTCGCGGGCCACCCACGCCTGTTGGGCCCCGCGGGCAGTTGGCTCCGAGTGAGCCTGTTCGTGAGCTGGCAGACCCCGGGTTCGCTCTCTCGGGGCTTGGTCCCTTCCAGTTTGGCCTCACGGGCGAGGGGATGGACCCGACGAGTAGGCATGACGTGATGGATCCGGAGACATTAGGACGAGAGATGCTCGGGTCACCAGGAGCACTGAGTGTGCATGGGCTGGTGGACACCACCGAGGACCCAGCACGAGGATCATCTATAGTGTTCTGGTTTGATTCCCCGCCCCAGGTAGGGGAGAGACCCCGACCAGAGACCCCTCCGGCGGGTACTGGAGTCACAGTAGGCCCCCCGCAGGAATCTAGCCCGGGCGAGCGTGACCTAGGCGGAGAGGCCTATGGGGCAGGGGGTCGGGTGTCGGTCAGCCACCCCGAGGCTGAGCAGTTGGCTCAGGCCTCCCGGGAGGGGATACCCTGGGGGGATAGCAGGGAGAGCAGTGATGACCGGATTGCGGTCGCAGGGGCCACCAGTACACCGGCGGTGGATCATCCGACAGTGGTACAGAGGGTCCGAGCGGCTGTTATGCGGGCTGTCTCCGGAGTGAGTGAGGATGGCGGTCAACGTGGGGGGATATATCCCAAGGTAGTGCTGGACCCAATGGCCCAGGGGGTGGATGAGCATGTGGCCGACCTCTCAGACTTTTCTCCATAAGGATCCTAGCATGGAATTGCAGAGGGGCGGGCAAGCCATCCTTTAGGACGTCATTCAGGAGGTTAGTGCAGGTCCACAGCCCAGAGATCTGCTTCCTCTGTGAGACGCGGTTGTCTAGTAACGGACTTCGTCGTGTGCAGCGCCGCCTGGAGGTCGATTGGGAGTCCTATGCGATAGACTCCCAAGGGCTTTCAGGGGGTATTTTAGTATTATGGAAACAGGGGGCGGCGACAGTGGATGTCTTCCACAACTGCCCCCAACAGATCATCATGATTATTACAGAGCCTGATGCGGCTCCATGGGTATTGTGTGGGGTGTATACGAGCACTGATTATAGGAATAGGAGAGTCCTCTGGGATGAGATTACAAATCTGGTTGCTCAGGGTTTTCCGACTATGGTGATAGGTGACTTCAATTGTATTCTGAATGCAAGTGAAAAGAGAGGAGGACGACCCTTTACCGATACAGTAGATCGAAGAGAGTTTCGGGATTTTGTATCTCAGAACGGTTTAGTGGATCTGGGTTTCTCTGGACCGCGATTCACGTGGTGCAATAACCAGTCTGGCATGACTAGGATTTGGGAGCGGATAGACAGGGCTATTGCGACCCCTGATTGGATCATCCGATTTCCTACCTACCAGGTCAGACACTTATCCCGCATTGCTTCTGACCATTCTCCACTGTTGTTATCAACAGTCTCGGACTCCGGCCATCACAGCCCCTTCGTTTTGAAAAGGTGTGGTTGTCTTACCCTCAATCCTGGGATATTGTTCGGGAGGCATGGTCCTTGCCGGTGCACGGTAATGCCATGCAGAGGGTATCATGAAAGTTGGAACTAACTAAGAGGCGGCTCCACCGTTGGAACCGCAAGGTTGTGGGAGATATTTTTAGGAAGATGGAAGTGGTAGAGGTCGCCATTAGCGATCTTCAAACCAGAGAAGATCAGGAGGGTGAGCTCTCGGAGGCGGATATGATAAGCCTACGGGGCTACTTGCTAATCATCACTCATTGCTACGCCAGCATGAGATCTTCTGGAGACAGAAGTTCAGGGTCCAGTGGATTGGAGAGGAAGATCGGAATACCAGTTTCTTCCATCGGACGACGGTCATCAAGAGGCAGAGGAGCATGATTCGTTCCCTGCGAGATGGGACTAGTTGGTAGGTGGAGGGGGAGGCAGAGGTTAGTCAGGTATTGCTAGATTTCTTTCGGTCCAGATGGACGGATGATAGAGATCCTGGGGATGTCGGCCAGCTCCCGAGGGCAGATACGCAAATCGGAATGTCGGAGAATGCACTCCTGGTCCGACATGTCACAGGGGAGGAAGTGCAGGAGGCGGTCTGGGCCCTGGCAGGGGACAAGGCCCCAGGGCCGGACGGCTTTCCACCTTTCTTCTTTAGGAGATATTGGGGCGTCATTCGGGTTGCAGTGGTGGAGGCAGTGCGGTATTTCTTCAGTCAGGCAGTGATGCCCGATGATTGGAGAGCTACCTATGTCACGCTGATACCGAAGCGCCAGGATGCGAGGGAGCCCAGCCATTTCAGGCCCATCAGCTTATGCACAACCCTTTATAAGGTGGTGGCAAGGATAATGGTGGGCAGGATGAAGCATCTGCTGCCAGGCCTCATTTGCCAGGAGCAAGGTGCTTTTGTGGGGGTAGGAATATCTCTGATAACGTCATGCTGGCCCAAGAAATGATGTGGGATCTTCAACGGGCCTCTAAGCGACAAAGCATGATGGCTATCAAGCTAGACATGGAACGGGCTTATGACAGAATTCGGTGGAGTTTCTTGCGACGCGCTTTGGAGTGCTTTGGTTTTCATGAGACCTGGATTGAGTGGGTGTTGGGGTGCGTCTGGGGGTCGAGGTTCTCCATCTTAATCAACGGCACGCCTTCTCCCTTCTTTAGGTCTACTATGGGGCTTAGACAGGAATGTCCTTTATCCCCATATTTGTTCATCATCTGTTCAGATGTCCTGTCTCGGGCTCTGCGGGGTGTTTGTGCTAACCGGGAGCTGGAGGCATTTGTTCCTGCCCCAGGGTCTCGGTCTATATCGCATATACTATTCGCAGACGATTGTCTACTCCTGGCTAGGGCGTGGGTGGAGGATGCACGAGTATTCGGGAGAGTATTAGCAAAGTACTGCACAATGTCGGGACAGAAGGTAAACCTTCAGAAGTCAACAATTTCCTTCAGCCCTAGCACTGAGCACAGGGTCAGACAGGGATTCGGGGGTTACTTGGGATGCCGGATCAGGATGGGACCTGGAGTTATCTTGGAGTACCCATCACGGGTAGGAGGTTATGGGTGGCGAAGTGTTCTGGTCTGGTACAGAGGATTCAGAGCAGACTGGAGGGCTGGAGGGCATCTTCACTCTCTATGATGGGTAGATTGATGCTGATTAGATCAGTGCTAGCTTCCATGCCGGTCCACTTCATGGCCAATATAGTGGTTCCGAAAATAGTGCTAATGAGGATTGAGCGGCTACTTCGGGGCTTCCTGTGGGGGTCGTATGGAGGGGGTCACGGGATGCATTTAGTGGCATAGGAGAGTGTCTGCCTACCAGTGAGTGAGGGTGGCCTCGGAGTTTTGTTTCTTGTGGAGCGACGTGAGGCGCTGATTGCCCGACATGCAGCTCGATTCATGCTGGAGCCACAGGGCTTCTGGAGTCAAACCATGGCTACCAGATATGGCCGAACCGGCACTGCAGGGGCGATTCGCAATGGGCATCGCTGTTCATTCATGTGGCGAGAGATCGCTAGATATCTTCCCACGGTCGAGGAGAATACTAGATGGTTGATAGGCGATGGGCAAAGTATTGATGTGGTTGGTGACCCATGGGTGGGTGCCCTACCCTTGAGACTCTGGCCGACTATGGTTGATATTGAGGCAATGGAGAGACTGCGGGTCTGTGACCTCCTTGTCCCGGGCAGGGTTGCCTGGGATGAGGCTAGGTTGGGTCACATGTTTGGGGCACACTTGGCCGAGAGGGTTCGGTCCCTTCCGATTTCGGGGTATGCGGGTCCGGATACCCGAGTGTGGAGCACGTCGTGCAGGACCGGAGTGAGGGTGGGGGACCTCTCCCGAGTGCTCCGGCTAGAGCATGAGCCAGGACCGGAGTGTGCCTGGGTCTGGCGCCTAGGCCTCCATCCGAGGGTCGCACTGTTCTTATGAAAAGTTGTCTGGGTTCGACTTCCGACAAGAGCAGTACTGAGCGAACGGGGCTTGAGGATGCCCCCTGAGTGTGGGGCATGCGGAGCCGATGAGTCGGTGGACCATGTACTGTTTCAGTGCATATGGGCAAGGGCAGCGTGGTGTGCGGCAGGGCTGCTATGGGAGGGTTGGACCCGAGGGGACCAGTTCTTACGAACTATCCGTTGGTGGTCGGGTAACCCATTGACACACCAAGAGGCGGTTAGAGTGACCTGCACAGCATACCAGATATGGCTGGCAAGGAATGCTCGAACCTTTGGTGAGCAGAGCAAGTCACCAAGGCTCGTGGCGGAGAGCGCCCGGGCGCAGGCGGCAGAGATTAGTCATGCTTCCTCCTTAGATGGACTTTTGATAGCTCGGGATATCCGGGGTTCCCCTTCTGCCTCGGCAGCTTCTCACACGGTGTTTTTCACCTAGGAGCCCCCACCCCCAAGCTTCCTCAAAGTCAATTTTGATGGGTCAGTGCTGGATAGTGGCACGATAGGTGGAGCGGGTTTCGTTATTCGGGACCCGACCTCTAGGATAGTGGCGGTGGGAGGCTGTCAGTTATTTGACTGCACGATTCCTAAAGCGGAACTGAGAGCTGCCTGGGCGGGTCTTCGACACGCTCAGCGTGTGCTCTCAGTTAGATCAGTCATCTTGGAGGGTGACTCGGCTACAGTCATTAGTTGGATCCAGGGGGGTCAGAGGGCCGGTGCTGCCGACCATCCCTTGATCTGCGATATCTGGTTGATGATGAGGGACGGAGGGGTGGTCCAGGCGAAGCATGTGTTTAGAGAAGCCAACGAGGCTGCGGATTGGATGGCCACGTATGTGGCTAACCATGCTAGTAGTACCCTATGGGCAGGGGATGGAGAGCTGCCCCGGGAGCTCCGGGATGTTTTGTTTTCCGACTTTGTTGGGTGTATCCGCACACGTGTTGTATAGATCACCCGGTTTAGCAAAAAAAAAAAAAAGAGGAGCCACCTTTGCTATAGCTAGCATTTCATACATTTCGGATACGAATATATCTAATAAAGTCGGAAAACAAAAACAAAAAGTTCCAAAATGCTCCGAATATCTCTCAATAATAGCAAAATTAAAAAAATAAAATAAAAAATTGTTATGATAGCAGATCATCCCCAATTTGGCTAATGATAGAGAAATATCAATTAACCACTTTTCTAAATTGCATCAAACTTAATTGTGTCTAAATCATGACTATGGGACCCAAAAAGAAAGGTCATGGCAATGGTGAGGAACATGGATATCAGTGACTCAATTAGGATCACAATCCAAGATGATAATAGAGGCAAGAAAACATATCTGAGATTGACGCTGAACTATATGAGCAATCCAACGCACTCAATCGCCTCTCAAACCCATGTGCGACAATGGATGGATGGCAACAGCATGAAAGGGGTTGTGCAAGGGAGAAGTGAGGTATCTCACTTATAGTTTTCTGGGGAAGTATTGTGGCAAAGAGAATGATTTACTCAAAATAAATATCTATATTTATAACATAGGTGGTTATTTCTTTTATTTAAAAAAATATGGTGGCTATCTACGGCTTCTTAAGTTTGAACTCGAGGCCTCTCAACTAGACAAATTTATGCCTGCCAATTGAGCTACCAGATATTGGTTAATAGTTGTCAATTGTTTCCATTAAGTATTAGACTAAATATGATATGAGTGGTGGGTTTCCACCATTCTACTTTCAATAAGTAAAAAAAAACACTATCAAAAAAAAAAAAGAAATGTTGTCGTCGGATCTAGACTAAGGTCGGAGTGTAGCTCAGACGACCCTACGATTGGCCGGAGATGAGCTGAGCAGATTGGTTGAGGTGTCGGGTGTTGGTCTCCTCCGAAGATGGCCTGCAAGAAGTTTGCTTGTCGGAAACGGCGAGGGACCCTCCGATACCTAAATCAGAATAGAGAGGCAACAATATAGAAGAGATAAAACTTCAGCAGAGTATGGTTCTAATATTGCGTAGTGCATACCTAAAGTCTCCCGAACTGCTCCTTCATATAGAGAAGTCGGATTTGTCGTTATCTAGGTCGGCGTGCACTAGTGGTCAGGTGGCAGCCAGTAGTAAGGCCTCGGCGTGGGCGGCATATGCTACTGACCGTGCATCGAATAAAGAGCTGTTGCAATGGCCAATCACTATCACTATGGTCGATTGTCAAGACTATCAATCCTTGTTGGCACGTATCAATAGGCTTCTCGGTCGGAGGTGATTGGCTCCTCAGCTAGGGCCGAAGTTGCCTACCTCAGTTTGTATTAAGATTGTCGAAGTTGGTCTGGTCCGAGGTCAAGGCGTCCAATATTTTTTTCATTACTTGCCTCCCACTTTCAAGGCTGAGTTGCATTCCAATTCGGATGACCGAAGTCAAGTCGTCACCTCGATCGAGGATAGGGCTCCCATCAAGGGACAATAAATTTGTTGATTGGCCTTCTCGAAGCATCGCCAAATATGGGTTGTCCCGAGGTGCCATTTATGTAGGGTTATTTCGAGGCGTCGTTACTGCAGCGATCCTGGTGGGTGATCCATGCTATACCCCAAGCTGACATATGTCTCGATCTGCCTAGGTAGCCAAACAATGCTCTAATCAGGGCCATTCGTGTCTTTATATAAGGGTGGCTCCTTCCTTTAGTTTAGATTTCTTACTTCATTTGCTCCCCTTTCTGCATGCTCAAGTGTCTAGAAAAAGTGGGAAGCCACCAAGGAGCATGGCCGAGAGCTTGAGGAGACAACAGAGGCTGCCGAAGAGCAGCCCAGCGAGCCGAGGAGAGGGAGATGGCTGCTGAAGACAAGATTGAGTTGGCATAAGCCAACGCCTCGGTTGCGCGATCCTAGGTGACAATTAAAGAGAGCCACCTATCTACAGCTAGGGAGGCCTTAAAAGTCACCAAGCAAAAGGTTGTGGAGCCTTCTGCGAAGCTAGTCCAGGCAGAGCAGAAGGCCAATAAGGCCCAAAAGTTTGCTAGCCGAACCGAGGAAAAAGTCGTCGAGGCTCGAAAGCTTGTCGTCCAAGCCGAGCAGAAAGCTGCCAGAGCAGTCGAGGAATACCACACCTCAGAGAAGTTCCAAGAGGAGATCTTAGAGAATGCAATCGATGAATTTGGGGAGGGCTTCGAAGAATGCCGAGCTCTGGCTCACTCGCTCTTCCCAGGGATGGACTTCTCCAGCCTTCAAGATGACGACGACAACAAAAGTGAGGGCGACAAAGGCGGCGACGTTGGTGGTAGTGGCGGAGGCGATAACCTCAGCGTTAGAGAAGACGGTGAGATTGGCGGCGACGAAGGCAAGGAAGGAGAGGAATGAAGTCCTACCTTTCCATCTTTTTGTTCTTTTTTTCTTTTCGCTTGGATAAACTGAGTTTGATGTACTTTTCTTTTTGTTGAGCCTCTTCTTTTCGCTTGGGTATGCCCACAAGACATTGTACAACTCTTTGGCCCACAACCCTTTTGCTCGATCAAGCTTTGCCTTCAACCCTTGCAGGATAGTCCAATTGGTCACCTCGCTTCTCCATTGGTCTGTGGGTGTGCCACCGAGGTGAATTGGTCATCAATCCCAAGCTTGGAGCAGAACTCCTTGAACTGGGTATGTCGAATTGATGCTCGTTTGTTGCCCAGATAGACAACCCAAGAGGGGGGGTGAATTGGATTTTAAAATAATTTTGCAATTAAAACGTTTGTGGATGACTAATTAATACTGTTGCAAGATGATTAATTAGTTGCTATGTGCTGTGAGTGAAATGAGAATAAGAGAGAGAGACACAAGCAATCACAAACACAATGTTTTTATAGTGGTTCGGAGCTAACCCTTGCTCCTACGTCCACTCCCCAAGTCTCACTTGGGAATTCACTATAACCCCTCGGATTACAACCGGTTGTTTTCCAAGCTCACAACCAAACTTGTTGTTTTACGAGGTCACAACGAACTCAGTCGGTTTTTCCAGGCTCACCGACTAGAACCACCCCGATTGTTTTTCCGGAATCACAATCGAACCCTTACACCGTTGGTTTCAACCTAGGCTCACCAACAAACCTATATACCCTTGATTCAATCCCCTGATTGAATCAAGTAAGGACAAGATGGAAAGAACAAAGACAAATAGAAAAACAGAGCTTCTAAAAAGCAGATATACAGCGATATTAATAAGAGTAAAGTTAAGAGCCCTCAAACACGTTTGAGTTGGAGAAGAGAAGGGCTTCTTGAACTTTGGGTCTCCTCTTGAAAATCTGGAAGACTTGAAGGCAGGAGGAGACTTCTTTTAATGCTGGGAAGAGTCGGTTGAATGGAGTTAATGGCCCTCTTTCTTCTTTTCCGTTGAAATCAGTTTGCAGAGAAAGGATGCTTGATTTCTTTGAGTGGAATGGTACTTCTCTGCCTTGCTACAGTCCTCTGTGGCTATTTAAGCCATCCCCCACGGAAACTAGCCGTTAGACATATTTTTCTGCCCGTTCTGCACACTCTGCACATTCTGACAATGTGTCCGTTGGGGTCGAAGTCGACTCGCGCGATCTGGAGTCGACTCGGCTGTAACAGGAGTCGACTCATGCTTTTCTGGAGTCGGCTCGGCAACTGTTCCGAATTTGAATTAAAGTGACCTCCTCGACTGGGAGTCGACTCGACTTAACCCGGAGTCGACTCGCCAAAAACTGGAGCTGACTTGGCATTCTTGGAGTCGGCTCATCCCATGGAATTCATGGAGCTATTTTTCAACTTGGCCCACTCGAGTCGACTTAACAGTCCTGGGAGTCGACTCGGCGCTCAGAGCTCGAACTCCCTATCTTCTGTCTTTTGGCTCGTCCAGTCTTGGAGTCGACTCGAACTGTTCCGGAGTCGACTCGGCTCTTAGTTTCCGAAACTCAGTCTTCTGCCTTTTTGGTGTAGCGCTGCCTTGGAGTCGACTCGAGCTGTCTTGGAGTCGACTCGGCTCTCAGAGACAACAATTTGGTCTTCTGTCTTTTTGGGGTCGCGTTGTCTCGGAGTCGACTCGCGCATTGCGGGAGTCGACTCGGATCTCAGTGTCCGAAAACTGCTCTCTGACTTTTGCCTTGAATACAACTGAGAGTCGACTCTCGCTTTCTTTGGAGTCGACCTGCCAACCATCGGAGTCGACTCGCGTTCCTCAGGAGTCGACTCGGCTCTCAGGGTCGAAACTTGCTCTCTGACTTTTTATCTGTAACTCCCTGGAGTCGACTCAAACTACTCCGGAGTCGACTCGGTAAGCATTGGAGTCGACTCGCGCACTTCAGGAGTCGACTCGCTGACAGATTTTAAATTGTGTCTTTCTGTTCATCTATCTGTTCTCAGTCGGAGTCGACTCGTAATGTTCCGGAGTCGACTCGAGCCCGTGCCAGTGCTTCTGATACGCTTGGAGTCGACTCGTAATATCCCGGAGTCGACTCAAGTCTCAGACTTTGGTTCAAACTGACTTCTTAACTTATCCAAAATATCTTGAACCAAATCTAGAAACACTTAGACGAGATTTTCACTAAAACACTCGATTGAATTCATTAGTAAACAAAAGATATACTCAAATTCTTTGAGCTCATCAAAATCAAATAGGGTTATAATCAATCTGTTGCCCAGATAGACAACCCAAGAGGGGGGGTGAATTGGGTTTTTAAATTAACTTGAATATTTAAAACTTTGTGGATGATTAATTTAAAGCTATAGCAAGTTGTTTAACTAAAGCTAAGTGCTGTGAGTAGTGTCCGGGGAAGAAGATGAGAGACAATGCACTACAAACACAAAGTTTTATAGTGGTTCGGAGCTAACCCTTGCTCCTACGTCCACTCCCCAAGTCTCACTTGGGAATTTCACTATAACCCCCTTGGATTACAGCCGGTTGTTTTGCAAGCTCACAACCAAACTTGTTGTTTTACGAGCTCACAACGAACTTGGTCGGTTTTTCCAGGCTCACCGACTAGAACCAAACCCCGATTATTTTCCCGGGCTCACAATCAAACTCTTACACACGTTGGTTTTAACTTGGCTCACCAACCAACCTTAAACCCCTTGATTCAATCCCCCGATTGAATCAAGTAAATACAAGAGATAGAAGAAAACAGAAAATAGCTTCTCAAAAAGCAGATTTAAAACAATATAATCGTAAAGGAGTTAGAAGCCCTCAAACGCTTTTAAGCTGGTGAAGAGGTATGGCTTCTGGAACTCCGGTCTCCTCTTGAAAGAGTGGTCGACTTGAATGCAGGAGGAGGAAGCTTTGATTGTTGGGAAGAAGTTGTTGGAGCAGTAAATGCAGATCTCCCCTTTTTCGTTTAAGAGCACTTGGAGAGCTTGAAAACTTGAATGCTTGGAGTGGAATGTCTATTCTCTACCTTGCTACAGTCCTCTGTGGCTATTTAAGCCAACCCCCACGGAAACTAGCCGTTACTCTGCTTTTTCTGGCCGTTCTGCACACTCTGCGCAGCCTGACAATATGACCGTTGGTGGGTTGGAGTCGACTCGCGCGATCAGGAGTCGACTCGGCTGTAGCAGGAGTCGACTCACGCTTTTCCGGAGTCGACTCGGCAACTGTTCCAAATTTGAATTAAAGTTGCAGTCTTGACTGGGAGTCGACTCGTCTTGACCTGGAGTCGACTCGCCCACTTCTGGAGCTGACGTGGCAATTTTGGAGTCGGCTCATCCACTGAAGTCCGTGGATCCAAATTTGAATTTTGTCCACTCGAGTCGACTCGACTGTCCTGGGAGTCGACTCGAATCTCAGAGCCCGAACTCCCGATTCTCTGTCTTTTGGCTCATCCAGTCTTGGAGTCGACTCGAACTTCCTTGGAGTCGACTCGGCTCTCAGTTTCCGAAAGTTGGTCTTCTGCCTTTTGACGTGAAGCTTGTCTCGGAGTCGACTCGAGCTGTCTGTGAGACGACTCGAATCTCAGAGGCAGTAACATGGTCTTCTGTCTGTTGATGGTTGCTCAGTCTCGGAGTCGACTCGCGTACTGCGGGAGTCGACTCGAATCTCAGAGTCCGAAGATCGTTCTCTGACTTTTTCTTTGTGTTTCTCTTGGAGTCGACTCTTACTACCCTGGAGTCGACTCGTTGAACATTGGAGTCGACTCGCGCACTTCGGGAGTCGACTCGTTGACAGTTTCTGAGTTGAAGCTTTCTGTCCTTCTGTCTGTTCTCAGTCGGAGTCGACTCGTACTGATCTGGAGTCGACTCGAGCTCGTGCCAGTGAACTTGATACGCTTGGAGTCGACTCGTGATACTCGGGAGTCGACTCGAGTCTCAGACATTGGTTCATGCAGACTTCTTAACTTATCCAAAATACTATGAACCAAGTCTAGAAACACTTGGACAGGATTTTCACTGAAACACTCAATTGAATTCATTAGTAATACAAGATATACTCAAATGCTTTGAGCTCATCAAAATCAAATGGGGTTTTAATCAATCACTCCACAATCTCCCCCTTTTTGATGATGACAAAACTTTGAGTATATGTAAAGTGAATTGCTCATAAAACAATGAAGTAAAATCCATAAATGAATTCAAATGTCTGATAATTTAATTTATCCAAGTTTGAAAGGAGTGAAACATTAAATTTCGGAGTTAAAGCTCCCCCTTTCATTTGGAATTATATAAGCCTTCATATTATGCAATCAATTGTTCGGCTTATATGTCATTAATGATTTAGCTTGATTAAAATTCAGATTCTCCCCCTCAACATATGCATTCAACTATGTTTTGATTCTCTGAATTTCCTTTTAATGCTTTGAAGTTTTTGAACTGAATTTTATCTTTTTAGAGGAAAAATCTGTCAATTTGTTCTTGAGTAGGATTCAGCTAATCTCCGAATATCCCTTGAATAGATTCTGGAGATTACTCCATTAGGAGCCCCAAAAGAGAGATAATGAGCCTCGAGGTACCGAATCCACTTAGAACAAATTTGTGTGTGTTATTAAGAGTTTATCTTTTTATTTATTTTCATTGATTTCTTTTACATATTTTTTCATATTTCTTCCCTTTTACATATTTTATACATATTTCTCCCCCTTTTTGTCATCATACCAAAAAGGAGGTAATCACACACAATCAATGGCACAACCAATCATCAAATGGCACATAATTGAAGATAAAATGTCTACTCATTGTATTGATATGAATGTGAATACATGTGAGAATACAATAAGTAAAGCAAAGCAAGACAAAACACAACTCAAACACATCTATGTCCTCCTCGAGGATGAAGCTCCCCCTCTCGAGGATGCATCTCCTCCTCTGGAGGGTGTGGCTCCTCCTCTCGAGGATGTGGCACCTCCTCTGGAGGATGGTGCTCCTCCTCTCAATCGGCTCTGCTCCATGAGGAGGGTGACTGCATCTGTCACATGTCCGAGCTGCGTGATAATAGACGTGGTGGCTCTGCTATGTGTAGTGGAGAGCTCTGTCACCGACGCCTGAAGTCCAGTCACCGATGTCTGTAGTGCGTCCAGCTTGTCGATGAGTACATTCGACAAGCGCTCGGCCCCCTCGGTGGTGGTGTGCATGTCACGACCTATCTCCTCTCGCATCTGTCGAGTGGAGCTCGTGACCTCACTCATGCTATGGAACTGGGCCTGGACCAAACTCCGGATATTGTAGATCTCTTCCCGTACATGAGCCGTCATGTCAGTCACGGCTGTCAAGGAAGGGACCAGGGCAGAGGAAGTGGGCGCAGAAGAGGGAGCAGGCACCGAGCCGCGGATCTCCCGAAGTAGCTCGTCCTTCAGATCTCGGACGATCTCCTGCCGCAGCTCCCGGAGCTGCTCTGTATCAATACGGACCTCCATAGATGGTGGAACTGAGGAGGAAGGTCCGGCAGAGGTGGTAGGAGCAGGAGGACTGGATGGGAGGTCTGGATGGTCTGGAAGGTCTGGGTAGTCTGAATCTGGCTCAGGACTGGGTGATGGTCTGGTGGTCTGAGCAGTGAGAGTGGACTTCCTAACCCAGATCCCTTCTCTCTTCCGAAACCCCATCCTGTGCATAGTCCCCGTACATAAGCGATCAGTCCATCGCAAGGCACGAGAGGGTTCCCTCTCAGGAATGGAAATCTCGTACTGCCTAAAAAGAAGAGTGAATAACATCCCGTATGGGAGTGAGAGCCTAGGTCTATCTAGGGGCTCACACATATACCTATAAATGAGCTTTGGGAAGTTGATCGGGGTGTCCTGAAGGATATAAGACATAATAGCTAAGTCCCTCTCATTCACAAAATCAAATCTCCCTGTCTTAGGGAAGATGGACCTGGACAGAATGCTCAAAAGGATTCTCACTTCAATAGGAAGTGAGCTAGCAGATACCTCATCTAGGGGGGACTGAGGTGGATGCCCTAAGACGACCGTAAGGGCCGCAACTCTATCCTCAGGGTGTGCGGGAGCCACCCCTACTAATGGAAGGTGAAGGATATGGGCAATGAGGTCCTCTGTGACACGCAACGGGACACCTACTACCGTGCCCTCGATACCTCCATCTCCCCGATGGACGGTACTGTAAAACTCTTGAACTAGGCCAGGATAGGTGGGAAGGTCCAAGGTGAGGAAGTACTCTAGGCCCTGGGCTCTAAGCCTATCGCCTATGGTGAACCCCTCCCGGGAGAGATAGTCGAAATCGACAAACCTCCCGGAGGTGACGGCCTTCCCGGCCAACGGCCTAACGAGAACCACCCTAGGCGGGGAACGATCCGGAGGTGGTTGCCTCGCGGGATCGTGCCGCGCCTTGGAGCGCCGCTCGGGACCGGCCTCGGGACGGGACCTCTTCCTAACGACGGTCTTACGAGGCATCTTGACCTAAACGGGAAGAAAAATACCTAGAGGACGGTGAAGGACCGACAGAGGAAGCTCGGGACGGACCGGAAATGACCTAGGAACGGACGGAAGCTCAATGTCCGGCGAAGAATCGACGGAAAAAAGGGCTTGGAGACGATCGGGGATGACCTAGGAGTCGGCTCTAGGGCTTTGTGAACAGTGGCGGCTTGAGGAAAAGTGTTTGCGAAACGACAACCCTAGGGTTAAAAAGTCGGATCCCGACTGCGAGTCGACTCCCCTGAGTCGCGAGTCGACTCGACCTCGAGTCGACTCCAGAATATGCGCGAGTCGACTCTCTGTTAGCGCATGTAGACTTCGAGTCGACTCCCGACATTGTGCGAGTCGACTCCCCCTCAGCTGCCAACTTTGCGAGTCGACTCCCGCAAATGTGCGAGTCGACTCCCCCTTAGGAGCCGGCTCTGAAACTTACTCGAGTCATCTCTAACCTTGGCACGCACCTAAAAACCATGCCATAATCGTGCCAAATGAGGGAAAATCAGCTAATTAAGGACTGATTTGATGATCACTGTATAGAAACTCTATTTTAACCTCATTCTAATCATCAAAATCAATTAATCTAGTGAAAAACTCCCACTAGGATGGATCAATCACTCCTAATCCCCTTCTAAGCACACTAAACCTCTCTTCACTTAAGGGTTTTGTAAAAATGTCTGCTAATTGATTATCAGTACACACAAATTGGAGTGACACATCACCATTCAATACATGATCTCTTATGAAGTGATGTCTTATCTCAATGTGTTTAGTTCTTGAGTGTTGAATTGGATTTTTAGTGAGATTTATGGCACTTGTGTTATCACAATTAATGGGGATTTTATCTTGTTTAATGCCATAACCTTCTAATTGTTGTTTAATCCATAAGATTTGAGCACAACAACTCCCGGCTGCAACATATTCAGCTTCTGCAGTGGATAATGCAACCGAGTTTTGTTTCTTGCTAAACCATGAGATTAGGTTTTCTCCTAGAAATTGACAGGACCCGCTGGTACTTTTTCTATCCAGCTTACATCCAGCGAAGTCTGAATCTGTGTACCCTATTAAGTTTAGGCTAGATTCTTTAGAGTACCACAGCCCTATGTTCTTAGTTCCAATTAAGTATTTAAAGATTCTCTTAACTGCAGCTAGGTGTGATTCTTTAGGATTAGCCTGATATCTAGCACACATGCACACACTAAACATAATATCAGGCCTACTTGCAGTAAGATACAGTAAAAAACCTATCATACCTCTATAAAGTTTTTGATCTACAGATTTACCTGATTCATCTTGGTCTAACTTGCATGATGAGCTCATGGGGGTGCTGATTGACTTGTTTCCCTCCATATCAAACTTCTTGAGCATCTCCTTGATATATTTTGCTTGATTAATGAAGATGCCTCCTTCAGATTGTTTGATTTGAAGCCCGAGGAAGTAGTTCAGCTTTCCCATCATGCTCATCTCAAACTCACTCTGCATCAAATCAGCAAATTCCTCGCAGAGGCGATTGTTAGTAGCACCGAAAATGATATCATCAACATAAATCTGTACTAATAACATATCCTTATTTTTCTTTTTCAGAAATAATGTTGTATCTACATTTCCCCTAGAGAATTCATGTTCTAATAGGAATTTACTAAGTCTCTCATACCATGCTCTAGGTGCTTGTTTTAGTCCATAAAGTGCTTTGTTCAGTTTATACACATGATTAGGGTATTGATGATTTTCAAAACCAGGAGGTTGTTCTACATACACCTCCTCATTAATAAACCCATTTAGAAAAGCACTCTTTACATCCATTTGATATAGTTTGAAGTCCTTAGAGCATGCATATGCTAATAGAAGTCTAATTGCCTCAAGTCTAGCTACGGAAGCAAAGGTTTCATCAAAATCTATGCCTTCTTCTTGATTATAACCCTTTGCTACTAGTCTAGCCTTATTCCTTATAACAATTCCATTTTCATCTAGCTTATTTTTATATATCCATTTAGTACCTATAATTGGATATTCAGAAGGTCTCTCCACTAGATCCCAAACCTTGTTTCTAGTAAATTGATTTAGTTCTTCTTGCATTGCATTTATCCAATTTACATCATTTTCGGCTTCTTCTATATGTTTGGGCTCAAAGTGTGAAACAAAAGCTAGATGATTATTCAAATTCCTAAGGGATGCTCTAGTCCTAACCGGTTGTGATGGATCATCTAGAATTAGTTCCTTAGGATGCCCGTGAGCATACCTCCAAGCTTTAGCTAGCCCATGATCCACTATAGGCTCTTGGTTTGACGATTCTCCTTCAATCAACTTTTGATTATCATCTTGTAATCCCATCTCATCTATCTTTTCTTCAAGTATTTCAATATCATCATCAAAATTAACCTTCTTACTAGATGAGATGTCACTAGAGTCATCAAAAACAACATGTATAGATTCTTCTATAACTAGGGTTCTTTTATTAAAGATTCTATAGGCTTTACTAGTTGTAGAATAACCTAGGAATATTCCTTCATCAGATTTAGGATCAAATTTTCCTAGATTATCTTTCCCATTATTATGTACAAAACACCTACATCCAAAAACATGAAAATAGTTAACTTTTGGTTTTCTGTTTTTCCACAGTTCATAAGGTGTTTTCTTTATAATGGGTCTTAATAAAACTCTATTTAATATATGGCAAGAAGTATTAATGGCTTCTCCCCAAAAGTACTTAGGGAGGTTACTTTCACATAACATCGTTCTAGCCATTTCCTCTAGAGTTCTATTCTTCCTTTCCACAACTCCATTTTGTTGTGGTGTCCTAGGTGCAGAAAAATTATGGGTTATCCCCTTTTTACTACAAAATTCGTCAAATAATTGATTTTCGAATTCGGTACCATGGTCACTTCTAATGGCTATGACTGAAGACTCTCTAGCATTTGTTACTTCCTTATGAAATTTTTTAAACATAGAAAATGCTTGATCCTTATGTACTAGGAACATGACCCATGTGTACCTAGAGTAATCATCTACTATAACAAGACCATATTTATTTCCACCTAGACTTATTGTTCTAGTTGGACCAAATAGGTCCATGTGTAATAATTCTAGAGGCCTAGAGGTAGAGACACATTTTATGGATTTAAAGGAGTTCCTAGATTGTTTGCCAAATTGACATGTTTCACATATTTTGTTCTTTTCAAATTTTAATTTTGGCAAACCTATCACGGAGTCTCTTTTAACTAATTTAGTTATTGTGTCCATGCTTGCATGACCTAACTTACGGTGCCATAACCAACTAGCATCATTATCTTTAGTTTCATTTACAACTAGACATTGGTTATGTTTTGCAAGATCTTCTAGGTCTACAACATATACATTTCCACGTCTAATCTCTTTAAAAACTAAGCTATTATCATTAGGATTTGTTATAATACATAGTGATGGTTTAAACATAACATCATATCCTTTATCACATAATTGACTGATGCTTAACAAGTTATGCTTAAGACCATCAACATATCTGACATTATCTATAAAAGTAGAAGGGGTGATTTGAACTTTACCAATACCAATGATGTGACCTTGGTTGTTGTCTCCAAACGTCACAGCACCTCCCTTCTTAGCTTCAAGGGTGAAAAATTGGTCTTTATCACCCGTCATGTGCCTTGAGCAGCCACTATCCAAATACCAGCAATTTTTGTTGACCTTGGCTGCAAGACACTCCTACACAAGCAAATCATGTCATCTTAGGTACCCAAGTTTTCTTGGGTCCTTCATGGTTAGTCAAGTTGGTTCCTTTTGGAACCCATACCCTTTTAATCTTTCTTTTAGTTTTTCTTTTCCTATAGTCACATGCATTTGCCTTATGTCCTATATTTCCACAACAAAAATAGATTCTTAGTTTTATTTTCCCCAGCTTTGACAAAGAAGTTACTAAGAAGTTTTTGTTTATTTTTCGGTTTATACCCTAAACCCGCTTTATTAAATACGGCTCGTTGACTGTTAAGTATCATGCTTAACTTTTCAGAACTATATGTGAATTTTTCAACTAAGGGTTTGTATTTGTTAAGTTCTTTAGTTAATGTTTGATTTTCGGCTTTTAGATCATTTAGTTCTTTTGTTAGATCCTTGTTTAAAACTTGTTTATGGTTTTTGAGTTCTGAAAGTTCCTTAGTTAGTTTTTCATTATCTTTAGTTAAGATACTAGTTTTCTTAATTAAGAGTTGGTTGCTTGTCTTAAGTTCTAGATTTTCTTTGGTAATAGCATCTTTATCCTTAATTAAAGAATCATACTTACGGATATAAGTTTGGTTAGTTACTTTTAGTTCCCTGTTTTTAACATTAACATCCTTATATTCAATCATTAGTTCGTTAAACGCATCATAAAGTTCATCAAATGAAAAATCATAGTGCGTATCAGAAGTTACCTCATTTTCATTGGCCATGAAACAAAAATTGGCCTTCTCTTCTTGTTCTTCATCCGATGATGAGGATGATGCGTCGGAGTCCGATAGGGTGGTGACAAGGGCTTTCTTCTTCTTCTTGTACTTGCTGCTCTTCTTTAGTAAGGGACACTCAGCTCGGATGTGTCCCGGCTTTTTGCACTCATAGCACCCGATCCCCTCACTTTCCCTTTCCTTACCTTTGTCCTTGCGGTAGGAATTTGAGGGGCCTCTCCTTTGATGATAGGACTTCTTGTGGTTGATGAATTTCTTGAACTTGCGCACAAGAAGAGCCTCACCACCATCTTCCTCATCTTCTTCTTCTTCACTGCTGCTGCTGCAAGACAAGTCCTTGTTAGAAGAAGTAGATTTTAAAGCTATTACCTTTTTCTTATGGGAGGACTCTTCCTCGTTGTGTTGTTTCATGGTAAGCTCATGCGTCATAAGGGATCCAAGGAGCTCTTCAAGTGGAAGCTTGTTCAAGTCTTTAGCTTCTTGGATTGCCGTCACTTTAGCTTCCCACGACCTTGGTAGACACCGAAGGATTTTCCTGACAAGTTCACTGTTAGTATAGTTCTTGCCAAGGCTTTTTAGGCCATTGACAATATCAGTAAACCTAGTGAACATGCATGTAATTGTTTCGTTAGAGTCCATTTTAAATAGTTCATATTTATGAACCAAAATATTTATTTTGGACTCTTTCACTTGATTCGTGCCCTCATGGGTCACTTCAAGTCTGTCCCAAATCTCTTTTGCAGAATTGCAAGTAGAGACCCTATTGAATTCATTACGGTCTAAGGCACAATAGAAGACATTCATTGCTTTAGAGTTTAATTGTGCCTTCCTCATGTCATGTTCATCCCAGTCCATTTCTAGTTTAGGTACCTTAACACCATCTACGTATATGGATGGGATGTAGGGCCTATTTACTACAATGGACCACATCTCATAGTCTTGGGCTTGGATGAATATTCTCATCCTAGCCTTCCAGTATGAGTAGTCAGATCCATTGAAGAAAGGGGGTCTTTGGGTGGACTGACCCTCAATGTGAGAAGATCCAAATGGGGTTGTCATTTTGATCTTTTAACTCTTGAGTGGAAGAGTTTTTGGCTCTGATACCACTTGTTGCCCAGATAGACAACCCAAGAGGGGGGGTGAATTGGGTTTTTAAATTAACTTGAATATTTAAAACTTTGTGGATGATTAATTTAAAGCTATAGCAAGTTGTTTAACTAAAGCTAAGTGCTGTGAGTAGTGTCCGGGAAAGAAGATGAGAGACAATGCACTACAAACACAAAGTTTTATAGTGGTTCGGAGCTAACCCTTGCTCCTACGTCCACTCCCCAAGTCTCACTTGGGAATTTCACTATAACCCCCTTAGATTACAGCCGGTTGTTTTGCAAGCTCACAACCAAACTTGTTGTTTTACGAGCTCACAACGAACTTGGTCGGTTTTCCCAGGCTCACCGACTAGAACCAAACCCCGATTGTTTTTCCGGGCTCACAATCAAACTCTTACACACGTTGGTTTTAACTTGGCTCACCAACCAACCTTAAACCCCTTGATTCAATCCTCCGATTGAATCAAGTAAATACAAGAGATAGAAGAAAACAGAAAATAGCTTCTCAAAAAGCAGATTTAAAACAATATAATCGTAAAGGAGTTAGAAGCCCTCAAACGCTTTTAAGCTGGTGAAGAGGTATGGCTTCTAGAACTCCGGTCTCCTCTTGAAAGAGTGGTCGACTTGAATGCAGGAGGAGGAAGCTTTGATTGTTGGGAAGAAGTTGTTGGAGCAGTAAATGCAGATCTCCCCTTTTTCGTTTAAGAGCACTTGGAGAGCTTGAAAACTTGAATGCTTGGAGTGGAATGTCTATTCTCTACCTTGCTACAGTCCTCTGTGGCTATTTAAGCCAACCCCCACGGAAACTAGCCGTTACTCTGCTTTTTCTGGCCGTTCTGCACACTCTGCGCAGCCTGACAATATGACCGTTGGTGGGTTGGAGTCGACTCGCGCGATCAGGAGTCGACTCGGCTGTAGCAGGAGTCGACTCACGCTTTTCCGGAGTCGACTCGGCAACTGTTCCAAATTTGAATTAAAGTTGCAGTCTTGACTGGGAGTCGACTCGTCTTGACCTGGAGTCGACTCGCCAACTTCTGGAGCTGACGTGGCAATTTTGGAGTCGGCTCATCCACTGAAGTCCGTGGATCCAAATTTGAATTTTGTCCACTCGAGTCGACTCGACTGTCCTGGGAGTCGACTCGAATCTCAGAGCCCGAACTCCCGATTCTCTGTCTTTTGGCTCATCCAGTCTTGGAGTCGACTCGAACTTCCTTGGAGTCGACTCGGCTCTCAGTTTCCGAAAGTTGGTCTTCTGCCTTTTGACGTGAAGCTTGTCTCGGAGTCGACTCGAGCTGTCTGTGAGACGACTCGAATCTCAGAGGCAGTAACATGGTCTTCTATCTGTTGATGGTCGCTCAGTCTCGGAGTCGACTCGCGTACTGCGGGAGTCGACTCGAATCTCAGAGTCCGAAGATCGTTCTCTGACTTTTTCTTTGTGTTTCTCTTGGAGTCGACTCTTACTACCCTGGAGTCGACTCGTTGAACATTGGAGTCGACTCGCGCACTTCGGGAGTCGACTCGTTGACAGTTTCTGAGTTGAAGCTTTCTGTCCTTCTGTCTGTTCTCAGTCGGAGTCGACTCGTACTGATCTGGAGTCGACTCGAGCTCGTGCCAGTGAACTTGATACGCTTGGAGTCGACTCGTGATACTCGGGAGTCGACTCGAGTCTCAGACATTGGTTCATGCAGACTTCTTAACTTATCCAAAATACTATGAACCAAGTCTAGAAACACTTGGACAGGATTTTCACTGAAACACTCAATTGAATTCATTAGTAATCACAAGATATACTCAAATGCTTTGAGCTCATCAAAATCAAATGGAGTTTTAATCAATCACTCCACACAATCACTCCACAATCTCCCCCTTTTTGATGATGACAAAATATTGAGTATATGTAAAGTGAATTGCTCAATAAACAAGGAAATGAAATCTATAAATGAATTCAAGTGTCTCGTTTTTTAATTTATCCAAACTTGAAAGGTGTGAAACAATAAATTTTGGAGTTAAAGCTCCCCCTTTTATTTGGAATTATATAAGCCTTCATGTCATGCACTCAATTGTTTGGCTTATATAGATATAATGATTTGGCTTTCTTAAAAATTCAGATTCTCCCCCTCAACATATGCATTCAACTTTGTTTTGATTCTCTGAATTTCCTTTTAATGCATTGAAGTTTTTGAACTTAAATTTTTGGTTTTTTTTTTTGAGGAAAAATCTGTCAATTTGTTCTTGAGTAGGATTCAACTAATCTCCGAATATTCCTTGAATAGATTCTGGAGATTACTCCATTAGGAGCCCCAACAGAGAGATAATGAGCCTCGAGGTATCAAATCCACTAAGAACGAATTATTGTTTGTTTTAATTTTTTGATTTTCATTTTGATTCCTTTTACATATCTATTAAATATTTCTCCCCCTTTTTGTCATCGTATCAAAAAGGAGGTAAGCAGAACACACAAGCAAGTAGAGATAAATGTGCACAATATTGAAGAAAATTGTCTACTCATTGTATTGATGTATATGTATTTGTGAATACAATAAGTAAAGCTGTAAATACAAGTCAAAAGACAAAAAGAGCTAAGGCTTCCTCGAGGAGGATGCGGCTCCCCGGGGCATTCGTTCCGCGAGTAGGGTGACCGCATTGGTGACGTGCTCTAACTGTCTGATAATGGCCGAGGTGGCCCTGCTGTGTATCGTGTCGAGCTCGGTCACAGTCTGCTGAAGTGTGTCCAGCTTGGCGATGAGCACATTCGCCAAGCGCTCGGCCCCCTGACTAGTGGTGCCCATGTCATGTCGGATGTCATCGCGCATATTCCGAGTGGTGCTCGTGACATCGCTCATGCTAGAGAACTGGGCTTGTATCAGGCTCCTGACATTGTAGATTTCTTCCCGCATATGGGCCGTCATCTCGGTCACGGCTGACAGGGAAGGAACCAATGCAGAAGAGGGTGCAGGGGAGGGAGCAGTCGCTGGACCTCGGAGCTCCCTCAGCAGGTCGTCCCGAAGATCCCTCACTATCTCCTGCCGCAACTCCCGGAGCTGCTCAGGAGAAATGTGAACCTCCATGGGCTGAGTAGGTGGAGCTGAGGAGGAGGGTCCGGCTGAAGTGGTGGGAGCTGAGGTGGAGGGAAAGGTAGGGAAGTCAGAATCAGGGTCAGGACTGGGGGAGTGTCTGGAAGTATGTGTGGAGGTAGATGATTTCCTAACCCAGGTTCCCTCTACCTTACGAAACCCCATCCTGTATAGGGTTCCCGGACGCATGCGATCTGTCCATCGCAATGCGCGAGAGGGTTCCCCCTCAGGAATAGGAATCTCGGCCTCCCTAAAGATAAGTGTGTATAACATGCCATAGGGGAGGGAGAGCCTAGGTCTATCTAGTGGCTCACATAGATATTTATAAATGAGTTTCGGAAAGTTGATTGGGGTGTCCTGGAGGATGTAGAACATAAGGGCTAGGTCCCTCTCAGAAACAAAATCGAAGCGGCCAGTCTTCGAAAAGAGGGTCCTAGAGATGATGCTAAGGAGGAGCCGCATCTCAACAGAAAGTGAGCTAGCGGACACCTCATCTAAGGGGGACTGGGGTGGATATCCTAGAATGGCCGTAAGGGCCTCAGTCCTATCCTCGGGGTGTGTGGGAGCTACCCCTACTTGTGGAAGGTGGAGTATTTGGGCTATGAAATCCTCGAAAATAAACAATGGGACACCGGCTACAGTTCCCTCTATTCCCCCATTGCCCCTATGGACAGTACCATAAAACTCTCTAACTAGGCCAGGGTATGTGGGGAGATCTAAGGAACAAAAATACTCTAAACCCTAGGCCCGCAATCTCTCTCCTATAGTAAAGCCCTCCCGGGAGAGATAGTCAAAATCGACGTATCTCCCGGTGGAGACCGCCTTCCCGGCGCACGGCCTCGAGGGAACCTCCCTCGGCGGGGAACGAACCGGAGGTTGTGGCCTCACGGGATCGTTCCGAGCCTTGGAACGTCTCTCGGCACCGGTCGCGGGTTGGGACCTCTTCCGGCTTGGGACAACGGCTTTACGAGGCATGGTCGACCTAGAATGGGGTAAAACGCTAATGGATGGAGGAAGGTCGACGGGAAAAACCCTAAGGGCGGCCGGAGACGACGTAGGAGACGACTCTAGGGTTTGTGAATAGTGGCGGCGGTGAATAGAAGTGTTGAGTAAACGCTTGAATTAGGGTTAAAAAAGTCGGATCCCGACTGCGAGTCGACTCCTGTAAGTCTTGAGTCGACTCGACCTCGAGTCGACTCCAAAATATGCGCGAGTCGACTCTCCTTATGCGCCTATTGACCTCGAGTCGACTCCCGACTGTATGCGAGTCGACTCCCCCTCTGCTGCCATCGATCTCGAGTCGACTCCCGTAAATATGCGAGTCGACTCCCCCTTACGAGCCGACTCTGAAACTTACTCGAGTCGTCTCGAACTCTGGCACGCACCTAAAAATCATGCTATGTTCGTGCCGAATGAGGAAAAATCACTAAGTTATGGTCTGATTTGATGATCATTGAAAAGAAACTCTATATTAACCACAATCTAATCATCAAAATCAATGAACTAGAAGAGAATATCACTAGGATGGATCAATCACTCCTAATCCTCTTCTAAGTACACTAAATCTCTCTTCACTCAAGGATTTTGTGAAGATATCAGCTAATTGATCATCAGTGCAAACAAATTGAAGTGTCACATCACCATTCATTACATGATCTCTTATGAAGTGATGTCTTATCTCAATATGTTTAGTTCTTGAATGCTGAATTGGATTTTTAGTTAGATTAATGGCACTTGTATTATCACAATTAATGGGAATTTTATCCTGTTTAATGCCGTAATCTTCCAATTGTTGTTTGATCCACATGATTTGAGCACAACAACTCCCGGCTGCAACATATTCAGCTTCAGCAGTAGATAATGCAACCGAATTTTGTTTCTTGCTAAACCATGAGATTAAGTTTTCTCCTAGATATTGACATGACCCGCTGGTGCTTTTTCTATCAAGTTTACATCCAGCAAAGTCTGAATCTGTGTATCCTATTAAGTTCAGGCTAGATTCTTTAAAATACCATAACCCTATATTCTTTGTTCCTATTAGGTATTTAAAGATTCTCTTGACTGCAATTAGATGAGATTCTTAGGATTAGACTGATATCTAGCACACATGCAAACACTAAACATGATATCAGGTCTACTTGCAGTAAGATACAATAAAGATCCTATCATACCTCTATATAACTTCTGATCTACAGATTTACCTGATTCATCTTGGTCTAATTTGCATGATGAGCTCATGGGGGTGCTGATTGACTTGTTTCCCTCCATATCAAACTTCTTAAGCATCTCCTTGATGTATTTGGCTTGATTGATGAAGATGCCTTCTTCAGATTATTTGATTTGAAGCCCGAGGAAATAGTTCAGCTCTGCCATCATGCTCATCTCAAATTCACTCTGCATCAAGTCAGCAAATTCTTCGCAGAGGCGATTGTTAGTAGCACCGAAAATAATATCATCAACATAAATCTGCACTAACAACATATCTTTGTTTTTCTTCTTTAGAAACAATGTTGTATCTACATTTCTCCTAGAAAACTCATGTTCTAATAGGAATTTGCTAAGCCTCTCATACCATGCTCTAGGTGCTTGTTTCAAACCATAAAGTGCTTTGTTAAGTTTATACACGTGATTAGGGTATTGATGATTCTCAAAACCAGGAGGTTGTTCTGCATACACCTCCTCATTAATATACCCATTTAGAAATGCACTTTTTACATCCATTTGAAATAACTTGAAATCCTTAGAACATGCAAATGCTAATAATAATCTAATTGCCTCGAGTCTAGCTATAGGAGCAAAGGTTTCATCAAAATCTATACCTTCTTCTTGATTATACCCCTTTGCTACTAGTCTAGCCTTATTCCTTATTACAATTCCATTTTCATCAAGTTTGCTTTTATATATCCATTTGGTACCTATGATTGAATATTCAGGAGGTCTTTCAACTAGATTCCATACCTTGTTTCTAGTAAATTGGTTTAATTCTTCTTGCATTGCATTTATCCAATTTACATCTTTTTCAGCTTCTTCTATGTGTTTGGGCTCAAAATGTGAAACGAAAGCTAGATGATTGTTTAAGTTCCTAAGAGATGCTCTAGTCCTAACAGATTGAGATGGATCATCTAGAATTAATTTCTTAGGATGCCCGTGAGCAAACCTCCAAGCCTTAGTCAGCCCATGATCCATAATAGCCTCTTGGCTTGATGATGCATTTCCAATTAATTTTTGATTATTATCTTGTAATGTCATCTCATCTATCTTTTCTTCAAGAATTTCAGCATCATCATCAAGATTAACTCTCTTACTAGAAGAGATATCACTAGAATCATCAAAAACGACATGTATGGATTCTTCTATAACTAGGGTTCTTTTATTAAAGACTCTATAGGCTTTACTAGTTGTAGAGTACCCCAAGAATATACCCTCATCCGATTTAGAGTCAAATTTTTCTAGATTATCTTTTCCATTATTATGAACAAAACACCTACATCCAAAGATATGAAAATAGTTCACTTTTGGTTTTCTGTTTTTCCAAAGTTCATAAGGTGTTTTCTTTATAATGGGTCTTAATAAAACTCTATTTAATATATGACATGAGGTATTTATGGCTTCTCCCCAAAAGTACTTAGGGAGATTACTTTCACATAACATGGTTCTAGCCATTTCCTCTAGAGTTCTATTTTTCCTTTCCACAACTCCATTTTGTTGTGGTGTCCTAGGTGCAGAAAAATTATGAGTTATCTCCTTTTTACTACAAAACTCATCAAATAAATGATTTTCAAATTCGGTTCCATGGTCACTTCTAATAGCTATGACTGAAGTGTCTCTAGCATTTGTTACTTCTTTATGAAATTTCTTGAAAATTGAAAATGCTTGATCCTTATGACCTAAGAATATGACCCAAGTGTATCTAGAATAATCATCTACGATAACTAGACCATATTTATTTCCACCTAGACTTGTGATTCTAGTTGGTCCAAATAGGTCCATGTGTAGTAGTTCTAGAGGTCTAGAGGTAGAGACACAATTTATAGATTTAAAGGAGTTCCTTGATTGTTTGCCAAATTGACATGCTTCACATATTTTATTCTTTTCAAACTTTAGTTTTGGCAAACCTATCACGGAATCTCTTTTAACTAGTTTTGATATGGTGTCCATGCTTGCATAACCTAACTTACGGTGCCATAACCAACTAGCATCATTTTCCTTAGTTTCATTAACAACTAAACATGGGTTATGTTTGGCAAGATCCTCAAGGTCTACAACATACACATTTCCACGTCTTATTCCTTTAAAAACTAAACTATTGTCATTTGGGTTTGTTATGATGCATAGTGATGGTTTAAACATAACATCATAACCTCTATCACACATTTGACTAATGCTTAGTAGATTATGCTTAAGACCATCAACATATCGAACATTATCAATAAAAGTTGAAGGAGTAATTTGTACTTTACCTATACCAATGATGTGACCTTGGTTATTGTCTCCAAAAGTCACAGCACCTCCCTTCTTAGCTTCAAGGGTGAAGAATTGATCCTTGTCACCCGTCATGTGTCTTGAGCAGCCACTGTCCAAGTACCAACAATTTTTGTCGACTTTGGCTGCAAGACACTCCTACACAAGCAAATCATATAGTTTTAGGTACCCAAGTTTTCTTGGGTCCTTCATGGTTAGTAGTGTTGGTTCCTTTTGGAACCCAAATTCTTTTAATTTTTCTTTTAGTTTTTCCTTTCCTATAATCACATACATTTGCTTTATGTCCTAAAGTTCCACAACAAAAACAGGTTATTTTCTTAGTTTTACTTTTCCCTGCTTTAACAAAGAAGTTACTAAGGAGTTTTTGCTTATTTTTAGGTTTATACCCTAAACCCGCTCTATTGAATACAGCTCGTTGACTATTAAGTATTATCTCTAATTTTTCTGAACTATATGTAAATTTTTCTACAATGGGCTTGTATTTTTCAAGTTCTAGTGTCAATTTTTGTTTTTCTGTTTTTAGATCATTTAGTTCTTTTGTGAGACTCTCATTTATATGTTTATTGTTTTTGGGTTCTAATGTTTCTTTGTTCAGCCTTTCATTTTCTTTAGTTAAGGTATTATTCTTTTGTATCAAGATTTGGTTGCTTGTTTTAAGTTCTGCATTTTCTTTGATAAGAACATCTTTATCCTTAACTAATGAATCATACTTACGGAGATGAGTTTGGTTAGTTACTTTTAGTTCTTTGTTTTTAACGTTTATTGTTTTGTATTCATCCATTAATTCATTGAAAGCATCATATAATTCATCGAAAGTAAAATCTAAATATGGTGCGGATGTTACCTCATTGTCGTTGGCCATAAAACACAGATTGGCCTTTTCTTCTTGTTCTTCATCCGATGATGATGATGAAGTGTCGAAGTCCGATAGGGTGGAGACGAGGACTTTCTTCTTCTTGTACTTGCTCCCTTTTTTCAGCAAGGGACACTCAGCTCTGAAGTGCCCCGGCTTCTTGCACTCATAACAACCGATCCCCTCATTTTTCCTTTCCTTACCTTTATCCTTGTGATAGTGTTGCCCAGATAGACAACCCAAGAGGGGGGGTGAATTGGGTTTTAAAATAATTTTGCAATTAAAACGTTTTGGATGACTAATTAATGCTTTACCAAGATGGTTAATTAATTGCTATGTGCTGTGAATGAAATGAGAGTAAAAGAAAGAGACAAACAATCACAAACACAAGACTTTTATAGTGGTTCGGAGCTAACCCTTGCTCCTACGTCCACTCCTCAAGTCTCACTTGGGAATTCACTATAACCCCTTGGATTACAGCCGGTTGTTTTACAAGCTCACAACCAAACTTGTTGTTTTACGAGCTCACAACGAACTCGGTCGGTTTTCCCTGGCTCACCGACTAGAACCACCCCGATTGTTTTCCCGGGATCACAATCGAACCCTTACACGTTGGTTTTATACTCGGCTCACCAACCAACCTCTACACCCTTAATTCAATCCTCCGATTGAACCAAGCAAAGATAATATGGAAAGAATAAGAAACAAACAGAAAAACTGAGCTTCTTAAAAAGCAGATTTGCTACAATATAAACTAGAGAGAAATTAAGAGCCCTCAAACACTTTTGAGTTGGAGTAGAGTAGGGCTTCTTGAACTTTGAGTCTCCTCTGGAATGTCTGGTCGACTTGAATGCAGGAGGAGGCTTCTTTAAAATGCTGGGAAGAGGAAGTTGGATGGAGTTAATGGCGCTCTTCCTTCTTTTCGTTGAAGACAAGTATGCAGAGAATGAATGCTTGATTTCTTTGAATGGAATGGTGCCTCTCTGCCTTGCTACAGTCCTCTGTGGCTATTTAAGCCATCCCCCACGGAAACTAGCCGTTAGACACCTTTTTCTGCCCGTTCTGCACACTCTGCACAACCTGACAATATGTCCGTTGGGGGTCGGAGTCGACTCGCGCGATCAGGAGTCGACTCGGCTGTAGCGGGAGTTGACTCATGCTTTTCTGGAGTCGACTCGGCAACTGTTCCGGATTTGAATTAAAGTGGCCTCTTCGACTGGGAGTCGACTCGACTTGACCCGGAGTCGACTCGCCAACTTCTGGAGCTGACTTGGCATTTTCGGAGTCGGCTCATCCCATGAAGTCCACGGAGCCAATTTTCAACCTGGCCCACTCGAGTCGACTCGACAATCCTGGGAGTCGACTCGGCGCTCAGAGCCCGAACTTCCGATCTTCTGTCTTTTGGCTCGTCCAGTCTTGGAGTCGACTCGGACTGTTCTGGAGTCGACTCGGCTCTCAGTTTCCGCAACATGGCCTTCTGCCTTTTTTGGTGTAGCGCTGCCTTGAGGTCGACTCGAGCTGTCTGGGAGTCGACTCGGCTCTCAGAGACAATAATTCGGTCTTCTGTCTTTTTGGGGTCGCGCTGTCTCGGAGTCGACTCGCGCATTGCGGGAGTCGACTCGAATCTCAGAGTCCGAAAACTGCTCTCTGACTTTTGCCTTGTGAACCACTGAGAGTCGACTCTCGCTTTCTTTGGAGTCGACTCGCGTTCCACAAGAGTCGACTCGAATCTCAGGGTCGAAATTCGCTCTCTGACTTTTCTGTCTGTAACTCCTTGGAGTCGACTCATACTACTCCGGAGTCGACTCGGTAAACATCGGAGTCGACTCGCGCACTTCAAGAGTCGACTCGCTGACAGGTTTTGAGTTGATGCTTTCTGCTCGTCTTTCTGTTCTCAGTCGGAGTCGACTCGTAATGATCCGGAGTCGACTCGAGCCCGTGCCATTGATTCTGATACGCTTGGAGTCGACTCGTAATACTCTGGAGTCGACTCGAGTCTCAGACTTTGGTTCAAACTGACTTCTTGACTTATCCAAAATATTATGAACCAAGTCTAGAAACACTTTAGACAAGATTTTCACTGAAACACTCAATTGAATTCATTAGTAAACAAGAGATATACTCAGATGCTTTGAGCTCATCAAAATCAAATAGGGTTATGATCAATCACTCCACAATCTCCCCCTTTTTGATGATGACAAAACATTGAGTATATATAAAGTGAATTGCTCAATAAACAAGGAAATAAAATCCATAAATGAATTCAAGTGTCTGGTTATTTAATTTATCCAAGCTTGAAAGGTGTGAAACAATAAATTTTGGAATTAAAGCTCTCCCTTTCATTTGGAATTATATAAGCCTTCATATCATGCAATCAATTGTTTGGCTTATATATATTTAATGATTTAGCTTTCTTAAAAATTCAGATTCTCTGAATTTTCTTTTAATGCATTGCAGTTTTTGAACTGAAATTTTTGGTTTTTAGAGGGAAAATCTGTCAATTTGTTCTTGAGTAGGATTCAGCTAATCTCCGAATATCCCTTGAATAGATTCTGGAGATTACTCCATTAGGAGCCCCAACAGAGAGATAATGAGCCTCGAGGTACCAAATCCACTAAGAACAAATTATGTTTTAATTTTTGATTCTCATTTTGAGTTCTTTTATGTTGATTTCATTTACATATCTACTAAATATTTCTCTCCCTTTTTGTCATCATATTAAAAAGGAGGTAAGCAGAACAAACAATCACTTAGAGATCAAATTGCACACAATTGAAGAGAATATGTCTACTCATTGTATTGATGTGTATGTAAATACATTTTAGAATACAATAAGTAAAGCAAAAAAGTACATGTCAAAATAACACAAAATGATCTAAGGCTTCCTCGAGGAGGATGCGGGTCCCCGGGGCATGCGCTCTGCAAGTAGTGTGACTGCATTGGTGACGTGCTCGAGCTGTCGGATAATGGCCGAGGTGGCCCTGCTATGTGTCGTATCGAGCTCGGTCACCGACTTCTGAAGTGTGTCTAGCTTGTCGATGAGCACATTCGCCAAGCGCTCGGCCCCCTGGGTAGTGGTGCCCATATCCTGTCGGACGTTATCGCGCATCTTACGAGTGGTGCTCGAGACTTCGCTCATGCTATGGAACTGGGCTTGGACCAGGAACCGTACATTGTCGATCTCTTCCCGCACATGGGCCGTCATCTCAGTCACGGCTGTCAAGGAAGGGACCAACGCTGAAGATGGTGCAGGAGAGGGAGCAGGCACTGAACCCCAGAGCTCCCAAAGTAGATCATCCCGCAGGTCTCTAACTATCTCCTGGCGCAACTCCCGGAGCTGCTCAGGAGCGATCCGGACCTCCATGGGCTGAGGAGCTGAGGAGGAGGGTTCGGCTGAGGTGGTAGGAGCAGAAGTGGAGGGAAAGTCAGGATAATCTGAGTCTGGCTCAGGACTAGGGGAAATGTCTGGTGGTATGTGTGGAGGTGGAAGACTTCCTAACTCAGGTCTCCTCTACCTTCCGAAACCCCATCCTGTGTAGGGTCCCCAGACGCATGCGATCTGTCCATCGCAATGCGCGAGAGGGTTCCCCCTCAGGAATAGGGATCTCGGCCTCCCTAAAGATAAGGGTGAACATCATGCCATAGGGGAGGGTGAGCCTAGGTCTATCTAGTGGCTCACATAGGTATCTATATATCATCTTGGAAAAGTTTATGGGGGTATCCTGAAGAATGTAGTACATGAGGGCTAGGTCCCTCTCAGACACAAAATCGAACCGTCCGGTCTTTGGGAACAAAGACCGAGAAATGATGCTCAAGAGGAGCCGCATCTCAACTGAAAGTGAGCTGGCGGACACCTCATCTAAAGGGGACTGGGGTGGATGCCCTAGAATGGCCGTAAGGGCCTCAGTCCTATCTTCGGGGTGTGTGCGAGCCACCCCTAACTGTGGAAGGTGGAGGATTTGGGCTATGAAATCCTCGAAAATAAACAATGGGACACCGGCTACGGTTCCCTCTATTCCCCCATTCCCCCTATGGACAGTACCATAGAACTCTCTAATTAGGCCAGGGTATGTGGGGAGGTCTAGGGAACAAAAGTACTCTAAACCTTGGGCCCTAAGTCTATCTCCTATAGTGAAGCCCTCCCGGGAGAGATAGTCGAAATCGACGTATCTCCCGGTGGAGACCGCCTTCCCGGCACACGGCCTCGAGGGAACGGCCCTCGGCGGGGAACGAGCCGGAGGTTGTGGCCTCACGGGGTCGTTCCGAGCCTTGGAACGCCACTCGGCACCGGTCGCGGACTGGGGCCTCTTCCGGCTTGGGACAGTGGCTTTGCGAGGCATGGTTGACCTAGAATGGTATGAAATCCTAATGGACGATGAAGGATCAACGGAAAAAGAACCTAGGGGCGGCCGGAGACGTTCTAGGAGTCGGCTCTAGGGTTTTGAACAGTGGCGGCGGTGAAAATAAGTATTTTCTAAACGATGGAGTTAGGGTTAAAAAGTCGGATCCTGACTGCGAGTCGACTCCACTGAGTCGCGAGTCGACTCGACCTCGAGTCGACTCCAAAATATGCGCGAGTCGACTCTCCTTAGGCGCCTGTTGACCTCGAGTCGACTCCTTACTGTATGCGAGTCGACTCCCCCTCTGCTGCCATTGTTTTCGAGTCGACTCCCGTAAATGTGCGAGTCGACTCCCCCTTACGAGCCGACTCTGAAACTTACTCGAGTCGTCTCGAACTCTGGCACGCACCTAAAAATCATGCTATGTTCGTGCCGAATGAGGGAAAATCACTAAGTTATGATCTGATTTGATGATCATTGTAAAGAAACTCTAAATTAACCACAATCTAATCATCAAAATCAATGAACTAGTGGAAAACACCACTAGCATGGATCAATCACTCCTAATCCCCTCCTAAGCACACTAAATCTCTCTTCACTTAGGGGTTTTGTAAAAATGTCAGCTAATTGATCATCAGTACAAACAAATTGTAGTGTCACATCACCATTCAGTACATGATCTCTTATGAAGTGATGTCTTATCTCAATATGTTTAGTTCTTGAATGCTGAATTGGATTCTTAGTTAGATTAATGGCACTTGTATTATCACAATTAATGGGTATTTTATCTTGTTTAATGCCATAATCTTCTAATTGTTGTTTGATCCATAAGATTTGAGCACAACAACTCCCGGCTGCAACATATTCAGCTTCAGCAGTAGATAATGCAACCGAGTTTTGTTTCTTGCTAAACTATGAGATTAAGTTTTCTCCTAGAAATTGACAAGACCCGCTGGTACTTTTTCTATCAAGTTTACATCCAGCAAAGTCTGAATCTGTGTATCCTATTAATTTTAGGCTAGATTCTTTAGAATACCATAAACCTATATTCTTAGTTCCTATTAGGTATTTAAAGATTCTCTTAACTGCAATTAGATGTGATTCCTTAGGATTAGACTGATATCTAGCACACATGCAAACACTAAACATGATATCAGGTCTACTTGCAGTAAGATACAATAAAGATCCTATCATACCTCTATATAGTTTCTGATCTACAGATTTACCTAATTCATCTTGGTCTAATTTGCATGATGAGCTCATGGGGGTGCTGATTGACTTGTTCCCCTCCATATCAAACTTTTTAAGCATCTCCTTGATATATTTGGCTTGATTGATGAAGATGCCTCCTTCAGACTGTTGGATTTGAAGCCCGAGGAAGTAGTTCAGCTCTCCCATCATGCTCATCTCAAATTCACTCTGCATCAAATCAGCAAATTCTTCGCAGAGGCGATTGTTAGTAGCACCGAAAATAATATCATCAACGTAAATCTGCACTAATAACATATCTTTGTTTTGCTTTTTCAGAAATAGTGTTGTATCTACATTACCCCTAGAGAACTCATGTTCTAATAGGAATTTGCTAAGCCTCTCATACCATGCTCTAGGTGCTTGTTTCAAACCATAAAGTGCTTTGTTCAATTTATATACATGATTAGGGTATTGATGATTTTCAAAACCAGGAGGTTGTTCTACATATACCTCCTCATTAATATACCCATTTAAAAATGCACTTTTTACATCCATTTGAAATAGTTTGAAGTCCTTAGAGCATGCATATGCTAATAATAATCTAATAGCCTCAAGTCTAGCTACAGGAGCAAAGGTTTCATCAAAATCTATACCTTCTTCTTGATTATAGCCCTTTGCTACTAGTCTAGCCTTATTCCTTATGACAATTCCATTTTCATCAAGTTTATTTTTATAAATCCATTTGGTACCTATAATTGGATATTCAGAAGGTCTTTCAACTAGATTCCATACTTTGTTTCTAGTAAATTGCTTTAATTCTTCTTGCATTGCATTTATCCAATTTACATCTTTTTCAGCTTCTTCTATGCGTTTAGGCTCAAAATGTGAAACGAAAGCTAGATGATTGTTTAAGTTCCTAAGGGATGCTCTAGTCCTAATAGGTTGAGACGGATCATCTAGAATTAATTCCTTAGGATGCCCGTGAGCATACCTCCAAGCTTTAGTTAGCCCATGATCTACTATAGTCTCTTGGCTTGATGATGCATCTTCAATTAATTTTTGACTATTATCTTATAATGTCATCTCGTCAATTTTTTCTTCAAGAATTTCCGTATCATCATCAAAATTAACTCTCTTACTAGAAAAGATATCACTAGAATCATCGAAGACAACATGTATGGATTCTTCTATAACTAGGGTTCTTTTATTAAAGACTCTATATGTTTTACTAGTTGTAGAGTACCCTAAGAATATGCCCTCATCAGATTTAGAATCAAATTTTCCTAGATTATCTTTCCCATTATTATGAACAAAACACCTACATCCAAAGATATGAAAATAGTTTACCTTTGGTTTTCTGTTTTTCCAAAGTTCATAAGGTGTTTTCTTTATAATAGGTCTCAATAAAACTCTATTTAATATATGACAAGAAGTATTAATGGCTTCTCCCCAAAAGTACTTAGGGAGGTTACTTTCACATAACATAGTTCTAGCCATTTTCTCTAGAGTTCTGTTTTTCCTCTCCACAACTCCATTTTGTTGTGGTGTCCTAGGTGCAGAAAAATTGTGTGTTATCCACTTTTTACTACAAAACTCATCAAATAAATGATTTTCGAATTCGGTACCATGGTCACTTCTAATAGCTATTACTGAAGTATCTCTAGCATTGGTTACTTCTTTATGAAATTTCTTGAAAACTGAAAAAGCTTGATCCTTATGAGCTAAGAACATGACCCAAGTGTATCTAGAATAATCATCTACAATAACTAGACCATATTTATTTCCACCTAGACTTGTGGTTCTAGTTGGTCCGAATAGGTCCATGTGTAGTAGTTCTAGAGGTCTAGAGGTTGAGACACAATTTATAGATTTAAAGGAGTTCTTTGATTGTTTGCCAAATTGACATGCTTCACATATTTTATTCTTTTCAAACTTTAATTTTGGCAAACCTATCACCGAATCTCTTTTAACTAGTTTAGATATTGTGTCCATGCTTGCATGACCTAACTTACAGTGCCATAACCAACTAGCATCATTGTCCTTAGTTTCATTAACAACTAAGCATGGGTTGTATTTGGCAAGATCCTCAAGGTCTACAACATACACATTTTCACGTCTTATTCCTTTAAAAACTAAACTATTGTCATTTGGGTTTGTTACGATGCATAGTGATGGTTTAAACATAACATCATAACCTTTATCACATAATTGACTAATGCTTAATAAATTATGCTTAAGACCGTCAACATATCTAACATTATCAATAAAAGTAGAAGGGGTAATTTGTACTTTACCTATACCAATGATGTGACCTTGGTTGTTGTCTCCAAAAGTCACAGCACCTTCCTTCTTAGCTTCAAGGGTGAAGAATTGATCCTTGTCACCCGTCATGTGTCTTGAACAGCCACTATCCAAGTACCAGCAATTTTTGTTGACCTTGGCTGCAAGACACTCCTACACAAGCAGATCATATAATTTTAGGTACCCAAGTTTTCTTGGGTCCTTCATGGTTAGTCATGTTGGTTCCTTTTGGAACCCATACCCTTTTGATTTTTCTTTTAGTTTTTTCTTTCCTATAGTCACATACATTTGCTTTATGTCCTACAGTTCCACAACAAAAACAGGTTGTTTTCTTAATTTTACTTTCTCCTGCTTTAACAAAGAAGTTACTAAGAAGTTTTTGCTTGTTTTTAGGTTTGTATCCTAAACCTGCTCTATTGAATACAGCTCGTTGACTATTAAGTATCATATTCAATTTTTCAGAACTATATGTAAATTTTTCAACCAAGGGTTTGTATTTCTCAAGTTCTTTAGTTAGTGTCTGTTTTTCTGCTTTTAGATCATTTAGTTCTTTTGTGATACTCTCATTTATATGTTTATAGTTTTTGGGTTCTAATGTTTCTTTGTTCAGCCTTTCATTTTCTTTAGTTAAGGTATTATTCTTTTGTATCAAGATTTGGTTGCTTGTTTTAAGTTCTGCATTTTCTTTGATAAGAACATCTTTATTCTTAACTAATGAATCATACTTACGGAGATGAGTTTGGTTAGTTACTTTTAGTTCTTTGTTTTTAACGTTTATCATTTTGTATTCATCCATTAATTCATTGAAAGCATCATACAGTTCATCGAAAGTAAAATCTAAATGTGGTGCGGATGTTACCTCATTTTCATTGGCCATGAAGCAGAAGTTGGCCTTTTCTACTTGTTCCTCATCCGATGAGGATGATGATGTATCGGAGTCCGATAGGGTGGTGACAAGGGCTTTCTTCTTCTTGTACTTGCTCTCCTTCTTTAGTAGAGGACACTCAGCTCTGATGTGTCCCGGCTTCTTGCACTCATAGCATCCAATCCCCTCATTTTCCCTTTCCTTACCTTTATCCTTCCGATAGGAATTTAAGGGGCCTCTCCTCTGATGAAAGGTCTTCTTTTGATTGATGAATCTTCTGAATTTGCGCACGAGAAGAGCCTCATCATCGTCTCCCTCATGATTCTCTTCTTCACTGCTGCTACTGCAAGACAAGTTCTTGTTAGATGATGTAGATTTAAGAACTATTACCTTTTTCTTATGGGAGGACTCTTCTTCGCTGTGCTGCTTCATTGTCAGCTCGTGCGTCATTAGGGATCCAAGAAGCTCTTCAAGTGGAAGTTTGTTCAAGTCCTTAGCTTTTTGGATTACCGTCACCTTGGCTTCCCATGACCTTGGTAAGCAGCGAAGAATTTTCCTGACAAGATCACTGTTAGTATAGTTTTTGCCAAGGCTTTTTAGGCCATTGACAATGTCAGTGAATCTAGTGAACATGCAAGTGATTGTTTCATTAGGATCCATTTTAAATAGTTCATACTTATGAACCAATATATTTATTTTGGATTCTTTGACTTGATTCGTGCCCTCATGGGTCACTTCAAGTCTATCCCAAATCTCTTTTGCAGAATTGCAAGTAGAGACCCTATTGAATTCATTCCTATCTAATGCACAGTAAAGCACATTCATTGCTTTGGCATTGAGTTGTGCTTTCCTAAAGTCATGGTCATCCCAATCCTTTTCTAGTTTGGGTACATTGACACCCTCTACATAGATGGATGGGATGTATGGTCCATTCACTATGATGGTCCACATCTCATAATCTTGGGCTTGGATAAATATCCTCATCCTAGCCTTCCAATATGAGTAATCGGATCCATTAAAGAATGGGGGTCTTTGGGTGGACTGACCCTCGATGTGGGAAGATCCAAATGGGGTTGTCATTTTGATCTTTGACTCTTAGGGTAGAAGAGTTTAGGCTCTGATACCACTTGTTGCCCAGATAGACAACCCAAGAGGGGGGGTGAATTGGGTTTTAAAATAATTTTGCAATTAAAACGTTGTGGATGACTAATTAATGCTTTACCAAGATGGTTAATTAATTGCTATGTGCTGTGAATGAAATGAGAGTAAAAGAAAGAGACAAACAATCACAAACACAAGGCTTTTATAGTGGTTCGGAGCTAACCCTTGCTCCTACGTCCACTCCTCAAGTCTCACTTGGGAATTCACTATAACCCCTTGGATTACAGCCGGTTGTTTTACAAGCTCACAACCAAACTTGTTGTTTTACGAGCTCACAACGAACTCGGTCGGTTTTCCCTGGCTCACCGACTAGAACCACCCCGATTGTTTTTTCGGGATCACAATCAAACCCTTACACGTTGGTTTTACACTCGGCTCACCAACCAACCTCTACACCCTTGATTCAATCCCCCGATTAAACCAAGCAAAGATAATATGGAAAGAATAAGAAACAAATAGAAAAACTGAGCTTCTTAAAAAGCAGATTTGCTACAATATAAACTAGAGAGAAGTTAAGAGCCCTCAAACACTTTTGAGTTGGAGTAGAGTAGGGCTTCTTGAACTTTGAGTCTCCTCTGGAATGTCTGGTCGACTTGAATGCAGGAGGAGGCTTCTTTAAAATGCTGGAAAGAGGAAGTTGGATGGAGTTAATGGCGCTCTTCCTTCTTTTCGTTGAAGACAAGTATGCAGAGAATGAATGCTTGATTTCTTTGAATGGAATGGTGCCTCTTTGCCTTGCTACAGTCCTCTGTGGCTATTTAAGCCATCCCCCACGGAAACTAGCCATTAGACACCTTTTTCTGCCCGTTCTGCACACTCTGCACAACCTGACAATATGTCCGTTGGGGGTCGGAGTCGACTCGCGCGATCAGGAGTCGACTCGGCTGTAGTGGGAGTCGACTCATGCTTTTCTGGAGTCGACTCGGCAACTGTTCCGGATTTGAATTAAAGTGGCCTCTTCGACTGGGAGTCGACTCGACTTGACCCGGAGTCGACTCGCCAACTTCTGGAGCTGACTTGGCATTTTCGGAGTCGGCTCATCCCATGAAGTCCACGGAGCCAATTTTCAACCTGGCCCACTCGAGTCGACTCGACAATCCTGGGAGTCGACTCGGCGCTCAGAGTCCGAACTTCCGATCTTTTGTCTTTTGGCTCGTCCAGTCTTGGAGTCGACTCGGACTGTTCTGGAGTCGACTCGGCTCTCAGTTTCCGAAACATGGCCTTCTGCCTTTTTTGGTGTAGCGCTGCCTTGGGGTCGACTCGAGCTGTCTGGGAGTCGACTCGGCTCTCAGAGACAATAATTCGGTCTTCTGTCTTTTTGGGGTCGCGCTGTCTCGGAGTCGACTCGCGCATTGCGGGAGTCGACTCGAATCTCAGAGTCCGAAAACTGCTCTCTGACTTTTGCCTTGTGAACCACTGAGAGTCGACTCTCGCTTTCTTTGGAGTCGACCTACCAACCATCGGAGTCGACTCGCGTTCCACAAGAGTCGACTCGAATCTCAGGATCGAAATTCGCTCTCTGACTTTTCTGTCTGTAACTCCTTGGAGTCGACTCGGTAAACATCGGAGTCGACTCGCGCACTTCAGGAGTCGACTCGCTGACAGGTTTTGAGTTGATGCTTTCTGCTCGTCTGTCTGTTCTCAGTCGGAGTCGACTCGTAATGATCCGGAGTCGACTCGAGCCCGTGCCAGTGATTCTGATACGCTTGGAGTCGACTCGTAATACTCTGGAGTCGACTCGAGTCTCAGACTTTGGTTCAAACTGACTTCTTGACTTATCCAAAATATTATGAACCAAGTCTAGAAACACTTTAGACAAGATTTTCACTGAAACACTCAATTGAATTCATTAGTAAACAAGAGATATACTCAGATGCTTTGAGCTCATCAAAATCAAATAGGGTTATGATCAATCACTCCACAGATAGGAATTTAAGGGGCCTCTCCTTTGATGTGAGGATTTCTTCCGGTTGATAAATCTTCTGAACTTATGCACGAGAAGAGCCTCATCATCATCTCCCTCATGATCTTCTTCTTCACTGCTGCTACTGCAAGACAAGTCTTTGTTAGATGATGTAGATTTGAGAGCTATTACCTTTTTCTTATGGGAGGACTCTTCTTCGCCGTGTTGCTTCATTGTTAGCTCGTGCGTCATTAGGGATCCAAGAAGCTCCTCAAGTGGTAGCTTGTTCAAGTCCTTGGCTTCTTGGATTGCCGTCACTTTGGCTTTCCATGACCTTGGTAGACAGCGAAGAATCTTCCTGACAAGATCACTGTTAGTATAGTTTTTGCCAAGGCTTTTTAGGCCATTGACAATGTCAGTAAATCTAGTGAACATGCAAGTGATTGTTTCATTAGAATCCATCTTAAATAGTTCATACTTATGAACCAATATATTTATTTTGGATTCTTTGACTTGATTCGTGCCCTCATGGGTCACTTCAAGTCTATCCCAAATCTCTTTTGCAGAATTGCAAGTAGAGACCCTATTGAATTCATTCCTATCTAATGCACAGTAAAGCACATTCATTGCTTTGGCATTGAGTTGTGCCTTTCTCATGTCATGGTCATCCCAATTCTTTTCAAGTTTGGGTACAGTGACACCCTCTACATAGATGGATGGGATGTATGGTCCATTTAATATAATGGTCCACATCTCATAGTCTTGAGCTTGGATAAATATTCTCATCCTAGCCTTCCAATATGAGTAGTCGGATCCATTAAAGAATGGGGGTCTTTGGGTGGACTGACCCTCAATGTGGGAAGATCCAAATGGGGTTGTCATTTTGATCTTTTACTCTTAGGGTAGAAGAGTTTAGGCTCTGATACCACTTGTTGCCCAGATAGACAACCCAAGAGGGGGGGTGAATTGGGTTTTAAAATAATTTTGCAATTAAAACGTTTGTGGATGACTAATTAATACTGTTGCAAGATGATTAATTAGTTGCTATGTACTGTGAGTGAAATGAGAGTAAGAGAGAGAGACACAAGCAATCACAAACACAATATTTTTATAGTGGTTCGGAGCTAACCCTTGCTCCTACGTCCACTCCCCAAGTCTCACTTGGGAATTCACTATAACCCCTCGGATTACAGCCGGTTGTTTTCCAAGCTCACAACTAAACTTGTTGTTTTACGAGGTCACAACGAACTCGGTCGGTTTTCCCAGGCTCACCGACTAGAACCACCCCGATTGTTTTTCCGAGATCACAATCGAACCCTTACACCGTTGGTTTCAACCTAGGCTCACCAACAAACCTATATACCCTTGATTCAATCCCCTGATTGAATCAAGTAAGGACAAGATGGAAAGAACAAAGACAAATAGAAAAACAGAGCTTCTAAAAAGCAGATATACAGCGATATTAATAAGAGTAAAGTTAAGAGCCCTCAAACACGTTTGAGTTGGAGAAGAGAAGGGCTTCTTGAACTTTGGGTCTCCTCTTGAAAATCTGGAAGACTTGAAGGCAGGAGGAGACTTCTTTTAATGCTGGGAAGAGTCGGTTGAATGGAGTTAATGGCCCTCTTCCTTCTTTTCCGTTGAAATCAGTTTGCAGAGAAAGGATGCTTGATTTCTTTGAGTGGAATGGTACTTCTCTGCCTTGCTACAGTCCTCTGTGGCTATTTAAGCCATCCCCCACGGAAACTAGCCGTTAGACACATTTTTCTGCCCGTTCTGCACACTCTGCACATCCTGACAATGTGTCCGTTGGGGTCGGAGTCGACTCGCGCGATCTGGAGTCGACTCGGCTGTAATAGGAGTCGACTCATGCTTTTCTGGAGTCGGCTCGGCAACTGTTCCGAATTTGAATTAAAGTAACCTCCTCGACTGGGAGTCGACTCGACTTAACCCGGAGTCGACTCGCCAAAAACTGGAGCTGACTTGGCATTCTTGGAGTCGGCTCATCCCATGGAATTCATGGAGCTATTTTTCAACTTGGCCCACTCGAGTCGACTCGACAGCCCTGGGAGTCGACTCGGCGCTCAGAGCCCGAACTCCCTATCTTCTGTCTTTTGGCTCGTCCAGTCTTGGAGTCGACTCGAACTGTTCCGGAGTCGACTCGGCTCTTAGTTTCCGAAACTCAGTCTTCTGCTTTTTTGGTGTAGCGCTGCCTTGGAGTCGACTCGAGCTGTCTTGGAGTCGACTCGGCTCTCAGAGACAACAATTTGGTCTTCTGTCTTTTTGGGGTCGCGTTGTCTCGGAGTCGACTCGCGCATTGCGGGAGTCGACTCGGATCTCAGTGTCCGAAAACTGCTCTCTGACTTTTGCCTTGAATACAACTGAGAGTCGACTCTCGCTTTCTTTGGAGTCGACCTGCCAACCATCGGAGTCGACTCGCGTTCCTCAGGAGTCGACTCGGCTCTCAGGGTCGAAACTTGCTCTCTGACTTTTTGTCTGTAACTCCCTGGAGTCGACTCAAACTACTTCGGAATCGACTCGGTAAGCATTGGAGTCGACTCGCGCACTTCAGGAGTCGACTCGCTGACAGGTTTTAAATTGTGTCTTTCTGTTCTCAGTCGGAGTCGACTCGTAATGTTCCGGAGTCGACTCGAGCCCGTGCCAGTGCTTCTGATACGCTTGGAGTCGACTCGTAATATTCCGGAGTCGACTCGAGTCTCAGACTTTGGTTCAAACTGACTTCTTAACTTATCCAAAATATCTTGAACCAAATCTAGAAACACTTAGACAAGATTTTCACTGAAACACTCGATTGAATTCATTAGTAAACAAAAGATATACTCAAATGCTTTGAGCTCATCAAAATCAAATAGGGTTATAATCAATCACTCCACATCGTTGTCTATGATGATGATTGGAAGAAGCCCGAACCTACAAATTATGGCCTTTCAGACAAAGTTCCGAGCTTTTGCCTCGATAATCTGGGCCACCGGCTCAGCTTCTACCCACTTAGTGAAGTAGTCCACCATGACAAAGAGGAACTTGCACTACCCTATTCCTAGTGAGAAGGATCTGAGGATGTCGATTCTCCATTATATAGATAGCCAAGGGGTGTTAAACGATGTTGTCGGTACAGCTGGTCATCGTTAGATGTTCACGTCGATGACATCAGTCGCACTTTTTGATGAGGTCAGTCGAATTCTGTTGCAAGGTCGGCCCGTAGTACTCCTGCCGTAGAATCTTGTAGATCAGAGATCTGCCCTCCAAATGATTGCCACAAATGCCTTCGTTCACCTCTCGAAGCTCGTAATCTGTTTCGGTTGAACAAAGGCACCTGAGGAGTGGTAATAAAAACGACCTCTGATATAACTTGTCGTCGAGAAGGACTTTTGGTTCTTCGCAAGCTTTTTTCGCGCCAAGGTGAAACACTCCTCGGCTCTCTTCGCTCCTCATGCCCCCTTCTTGGCTCTTTGGGGAGGTCTCCTGCCAGCAGACTCGCAATGGGAGGCCATGGCCTCTTCCATGCTGGCATACTTATTTGCTCGGCCCAGTATTTCGGCAAAATCAGTGGGAAAGCGCTTTTCCAAGAAGAAGAGAAAGCGTGATAGCTGCACGCCGCTCTTCATTGCCAACATTTCGACCAACTAATCCAAGTTGCAAAAATCCAGCATTGTCGCGTTGAAGCGGTTAACATAGCCTCTGAGGGACTATTTCTCTCTCTGCTTAATGTCATGCAATGCGTCTAAACCACGATGGCGTCTTCAACTGGAGATAAAGTGTGCTACGAAGAGGTGAGCGAGCTGCTCGAAAGAATGGATAGTCGAGCCGAAGCCTAAAGAATTAGAACCAAGCCACCATATGAAGAGTCGTAGGGAACGCCTTGCAAAGCACAGTGTCAGTAGCTCCGTGTAACATCATGAGAGCCTTAAATCTATTCAGGTGATCCTGTGGATCCAAGGTGCCATCTTACGGCTCTACTTGGGGCATGTTGAACCAAGGTGGAATCGGTTCTTTCAAGATCTACCGGGAGAAGGAGGCTCCGAGGAGAAGCTAAGGTCATTATTGGCCCTTGGAGCCTGTCCCCTGAGGACATGGATCTGCCGACCTATCTTCTCGATTCTTCTATCGAGGTCGGCATCCCGCTAGGGCGAGGGCTCGACATGGCGAGGAGGTGAGAGACTTTGAACGGAGTCCTTACCATAATAGGAGCTTAGAGTACATCGTTGCCAATGCCGGTCGGGATTGCTTCGCTGAGTACGTCGACTCTAGAGAGACTGCTCTGAATCTTAGTGTTGAGAGCTGTAACTGACTAGGTGCATGTGGCGCGCCGGTGATCTAGAGTGGTGGCTAGGCCGATCAGATTCCAGATGGCTAGCTCTAGTTTCACCGCTGCCTGTTGTAGGCCCTAAACTATCGCGGTCAATACCTGCACCTGTTAAATGAGTGGGTTGAACTGCTTATTATCCACAAGCATGGCAGATTGTTCCGACAGAGTGGGTTCCAAGCTTTGCAGCATTCTTCACGAGGCCGGAGCACGGCATTGCAAGGCATGAGACGTAGCGTATGCCCCTCGTGACCTCATGCTGACGGTTCCTCCCTTTGTTTGATACCAATGTAGCTAGGGTAGGACCCTTCCCCTAGTGCCAATTTGTTGTTGTCGACTGAAGATGAGCTAAGCAGGCTGGTTGAGGTGTCACGGGCTGATCTCCTCCAGGGATGGCTTGAAAAAAATTTGCTTGCTAGAGAGTTTCCAACGGGGGACTCTCCGATGCCTAAGTCAAAAGAGAAAGGCAACAACATGAAAGCAGAGTGTGGTTCTGATATCGCATAGTGCGCACCTGAGATCCCCCAGACTGCCCCTTTATATAGAGAAGTCGGATTTATCGTTACCTGAGTCGGCGTGTACTAGTAGTCAGGTGTTGGCTAGTAGTACGGCCTCGGTATAGGCGGCATACAGTACTGAATGCGTGCCGAATGTAGAGTTGTTGCAATGGCCAATTGCTATCACGATGGCCAATTGTCAGGAGTGTCATTTTTTGTTGGCATGTGTCAATAGGCTCTCGGTCAGCAGTGAAGTTGCTCACTTCGGTCGGTTGGCTCCTCAGCTAGGGCGGAAGTTGCCTACCTTGGTTTGTACCAAGATTGTTGAGGTCGGTCTAGTCCGAGGTTGAGTTATCCAATATTTTTTTCATGAGAAACTATGAGAATAAATGTAACAAAAATGTGACTGTATGATGAACCAAGTTGGTTTGAACAACCAGACCACAATTCAATGTCCAGTCTGGCCCTAACTAAGAAAATTGGGCTAAAGTAATATAGATGGTATGGCATGTGAGAGTTCACAAATTCAAGTATATTTTTTGGCTTTTACCTTTTTTGATTGTGAAATAGAATTTAGAAGTTAATGGAGATTGTATAGCACTGTCTATCCCTCCAATTGTGCAGCTGCTGCAATAAAACCTTCCCACTCCTCATTTTTATCTTTTGTAAATTTGCTCCCTTTCAATCATATCTTTTTATTTATCACCACGCATATTGCTTCAATTCCCTTTAACAAAAGTCATCTCCATTTTTCCCACAAAAAACAAAACAAACTCATCTCCAGTCATAAAATTATATATTGTTTTCTTATAACAAGAAACACTTTTCGAAAAGATCTAGGTTGGTAATGCTAAAAACCTTAGTAAATCCTCCCCATCTATCGTAAAGAAAAGAGAGGATTGATAGCAACTCTAAAGAGCACTGCGTCTTTCCTGGAAATCTTCAAGCATGGCAACGTCGTTTAGGAAGCACGGGGAACTTCATGAGTCCAAACTTACAGTGAACACCGTTTCTCTCCCCACAAGCAAAGTAGTGAGGCTTCCTCTTCTTCAGCGCAAACTGTAAGCCATTCCCCCCTCCTTGCATGACATTCCCAACCAGCTTGGCCTTCTTGAAATCGCACGCCAGATAGCTTCGAAGATTCTTCAGCAAGTACACACTGTGCGGGAATGTGGTGTTGCTGGGAGGATCATACATGAACACTGCCATAAGCCACATCAATATCCGTTAGTGACCAGTTAGGTCTAACTTTCTTTGCATAAATAATGTTTTCCTTTGAGTCCATCTAATGACATTTGCAAATGCGACTCCAACAGGTCAGGTTAGTTTGAGGACCAGGTGAGACCAAAATTGACCGACAAAATCGAATCTATATATTATCTTCAATTCAAACACATATTGGTTTTCGTCTGGTTAGGTCGCAATGCGTCCTAATAGGATTTTGACCTAAACTTTACATTAAATGTTGTAATCCAGGTAGGTTAGGTTGGAAAGCATTAGCATGGAACAATAGATTAGGCTTAAGTAGGACGCCCATAGGTTAGGTTTGTGTGAGGCACACATAAAATTTAGGGCTAAATCCAGGCTGAAAATTAGAGTGAGGGCGGTATCGAATATAAAGCTGTATCAATGAGAGATTTTTACCAACTTGGTTAGTTAGCACCCTCTAGATTCAATATTATTAGACCACGCTGCTTAAGCTTGTAAGACAATTATGACCAGACTTCACTCCAAATCAGGGCTTCTAAGCCCAATCCAAGTGTAGAGAGAGGAGAGAGAGAGAGAGAGAGAGAGAGAGAGAGAGAGGCAATATCTCACCCAGAGTATCATGTTGGTAGAAGGGCGCATTTTTTAGAGCCCAATCACTGTAGTTGAAGCCAAATCGCCAGTGCTGGGAGTCTCCAACAACTATCCTTGCTGCATGGGAGCTCTTTGAGATGGATGCCAGCACAAGGAGGAATGCTCCTATGGTGAAACTCCATCCAAATCTCAGAGACATCTCACTTGGAGACAGCTACAGATCTCAAGTCAAGACAAACAATGAATGAGATTGAGCAAGGGAGAGGAGAAAAGATGTCCTTATATAGAGAGCAGGTTAGTGGAGCTACTTGAGTGCAAAATGACCTATAGTTGTTGCCTGAACTCTAAAATTTTGTTGGCAACATGGTGGGTGGCTTGTTTTCAGTTAAAGTTCCACAACTTTAATTTGGACACACGAGAGTAGCTGGTTGCTTCACAAAGGACCAGGATCAGCGGCTAGTGTGGGTTGTTGGGTGGTGGACTTCCCCAATCTTTTGACATGTGTTCTTTTTCTAAAGGTTGACATAGATTTGCCTAATCTTTACTTTGAATTAAACCTCCTCCTTTGACTCCCCTAATGCACAACCACAACCAGCATCCCTCTCCAGAGACTTGCATGGGATATAAGGATGTAAGCATGATTTCATAATTCATTAATGGAAAATGTTAAAAGATCATCCGTTAGATCATCGCCCGGTTCGCTAGTCTGATAAAGAAATCGGTGATCGTCTGAGCAGTACGCAAGGCCTGCTTGCTGATATCACCAAGATTTCCATGTACCGCACCAATCTCCGACTGCCACATCAGCTGCATAAGCCGAGAGGTTATCTGGGTCTGCTAACAGACTGGGCTTGTGTTGGCCCGCCAACCCGGCCTATCTGAGTTAATGACAGCCCACAAGCCTGGCCATGGACTGATTACATATGGGCCATCCCATGGCCCAATTCATTTACATATGGTCCAGTCCAAGGTTGGTTTGCAACCAACTTAAACCCATCATATGGGCGCCTGCAGCCGCCAATAATATGGTTTATAAGAATGATCCTGTATTTTACTACTTACAAGGCTTTGATCTTGCTAATGAAGAAGATGAGGAATGTTGTATACAAATCACAGGCATGTTCATCAATACAAAAAATGTTAATCCAAAATAAAAATAACAGGTCAGATGTCACCATAAGGTGTTTGATGATATGCATTGGAGCTTCCTCAATTGATATATTTTAGCAATATTTGATATGGTGACAGAAGAAAATATAAACTGATCGAGTTAAGGATTTGATCACTATCAACAGAAACCGGGCAGGCCTTTGAAAGTATAAATGAAAAGAACTATTCATGGAATCGAACTGGAAATAGTATCTATGGACATCCATTTCATCAACTTTGGTCTCTATTGAAAGACCCATTCCATGATTTGAGCAAAATATACTTGGCAATAGCTTTGCAGCACTTGCAACAGAGATCGTGGCTTGTTTGCCGGTTCATATAAACATCACGGAATAGGAGAATCAAGACAAGATGTATGATATAAAGCATAACAACTACAAATTACTGCTAAAATTAGAGAAAAATACTTGGCAGCAAGGGCATAAGTCAACAAATCCACAAAATTGTGGATAATAACAGAAGATTAAGAAAACATGGAAACAAACATAGTATGATGTTTATATATGTCCATACATTGTAATTATCCGACTCCATATGAACATTATCCAAGCGATTAATAATATAATAGCATGTATTAATAGCTCATTTGTAGTGACAAATGAGCAAAGGTTGGTTAGACCACTATCTGTAAGTAACATACTAGAACATAATCTGATTATACTGACAATAGTTGGGATTAGGGAGCTCTTGTTCCAGTTTATTATAGTGACTGTCAGTTGGGATGGTAAAAAGATAAGAGAAATTACATCATACAAAGATGGTAATTGTACAAAAGAACAAAAATAGATTTGCTACTTGAAACATTGGTACTCGAAATAGAAAAATACAAAACTATTGGATACGAATGTAACTAGGAAATACAATATTGCTTGCTTATAAGAAACTAAATGAAGAGGTAGTAAATCTAAAGAGATTAGGGATGGGTATTAACTATTATAATAGTGTAGGAATGATAGTCGATAAAGAAATGATGGAAAAATTATACATATAAATAAGTAATGGACACCTATTAAATTATTTTTAGACAAGGAGATTATTAACATAATTAGTGCTTATTCTAAGCTTAGAAAGTAGGACTAAGAAATAATTTTGTGAAGAAATAGACTGACTAATGCAAGATATTTCTAAACGAAAAAGGAAGATTATGGATGATGATCTAAATGGATATGCAAGAAAGAATAACATAGGATATAAGATAGTGCATGGTAGGTTTGGTTTTGAAGATAGAAATTTAATAAAAGGTACAAGCCTTGAATTTACAGAAGTTTATAATTTAGCAGTTGCAGATATGTCTTTTTATAAAGAGATGAACACTTAAAAAGTGGATCAAATCTATCCCAAATAGATTCTTTTCATAAAAAAGAGAAAGATTAGCAAGTAAAGTTTGTAAGGTGATATCAAAATTGAGTTCAACCACACAAATATAGGTTACTAGTTTTTAGTGTGTATATTACATGCAAGGAAAAAGAAAAATAAATTAATAAATATCCGAAGACAAGATGATAGAATTTAGAAAAAAACTGCTATATTGTTTAGGAATAGATAATTAAAGGAGGAAAATTAGAATTTAAAGATTGAAATAAATAAAATATGGGACCAAATGGCCAAGTATATTAAGAGGATAATGATATTCTAGGAGAGAGAAAAGAAAAAAATATGCACATAAGGAAACATGGTGGTGGAATAATAAGGTATAAAAGACAATTAAAATAAAGTAAATTTCCTTTAAACAACAGGAAAAAACTATCAAGGATTTTATACAATATTAGTTAGCTAAGAAAGATAAAAAAGATTAGTAAGTAAGGCTAAACTAAACCTTAAAAAAGAAAGAAATAAAAATATTAATCAAGTTAGATGTCTTAAAAAATGAAGAGTATTAATGAAAGATGAAGAAATTAAAAAAATATGATATTATTTTGAAAAATTGTTAATTAAGAATCCTGCTAAACTTTATTTTAAAAAAATTAAGATCAAATAAAAGGTAAAAATGACTAAACAGAAGTTGAATCCAAAAGATATTTTAAATTAAACTAAAAACCTATAGGTCCTAGATCAATAGGGAAACTATCACATGATGATTACATATAGTTGGATCAAACTGGAAGAAATCTATGAAAACTTGATTGATGAGTCATCTAAATTCTTAGTGATTTAACTCCTGCCATCTTATATATTCAAAAAAAACTTCCCCATAATAAATTCTTTTTATTATTTTTTCTTCTCTCTTGCATGAATCTATCTTATAGAAACATAAAGAAAAATAGAAATCATTTAGATGAAGATCATTAAGAATGAATTTAATAATTTTTTACCCCTTTCTCCAATGCGCTATACATCTACTTGCTTCTACTGAATTACCCCCTTCCTTGATGAATTAAAAAATTCCACTCCTAAATGTCATTGCTTATTCTCAATATTCTTCTTAATGAATATAAAAGAGTAGAAAGCAAATTAAAAGATTTTTGAGTGCAGCACCAAATATGTTCTCCTGGATGGCAAAAAGAATTTCAATGAGTATAAATATTTGCTTTGTTTTTTAGAATAATACAAAGCTTGAAAGAATTTCACTAATAGTAAAAGAAATCACAAATATATCCTAGAGAACTGTGTTGTTTAAATCTGTACGAAGAGATTGGAAATGATATTTACAAGGGAACTACATTATTGTATAAAAAGAGGAGCATATTAGGAAATTCTGTAATCCTGGAGAAGAATTTTAATTTTTAATATCTTGAAGTACAATAATTTGTTAACTACCTTTAATAGACTCTTCTAATGACTTAACCTTTTGTAACAGTATCTCACTCAAAGCATATATTTTCAGTGGAAAGAGTGATATAAAATGTCATGATGCGTAGGTAGCATTAATTAGGTGATGTTGGTTATAGCTAAATAGAAAAAAAAGAGGTTGTGTAGAGATGTGAAGCTAGTACATCAGAATTTGTGTATAGAAATTGGGATTGTCATGGGCTAATGGGCTATATGACTGCTAAATAAACTCTGATCTATGGGACCTAGAGAGCTTACATGTGCTCGAGTTTATAGGAAATAATTTGGATATATAAAGGAGAAAAATGAAGTTGATTTAAGGATAACCAAAGTTTGGTATAGTTGAATTTTCTGAGGCCTAAATGGATTCTAATAGATCTAGTTGAACTTTAGGTTGGGCATAGGTATCAAGAGTTGGCTGCCAAGTTTTATGTTTTGTTACTATGAGTTGGATTTTGGTTGGTTATAAGTTGGGCTCAGGTTGGTTGCATATTAGGTTTATACTTGTGCTAAATCCAAGTAAGCCCTTTATCTAAAAAGAAAATAGTTATAACAGGGAGAGGTATAAGGATGCTTGGGAACATCTACAATTCCTCTTCACTAAACGATCGAATACAATTGATTTCTATAAATATCAATCTTGACCTTATATCTAAAATAGATATAGTTGTTAATGTTTTATGATAATCCCTTAAAACTTTTATATTTTTGCCTTTTAATCACTATCCTTTCTATATTTGTATTTTAAACCTTAAACTCTTGTAACTCATTGCATATTCCTCCTTTAGGTTATATGGATGATAACTGAATATTTCACTTATATTCGTCTAAGGGTACTAATTGCATACCTTCCAGATCTTTTTGTCTCTAGCCTTCATACTTGCATGTTTAACTATGTCACTCCACCATGAGTCCCCTCGTAGTCAAATCTTGAATGAGAAGAGGGTGGTCCGGAGCCTCATCAGATGTCAAGCTAGGGAAATTTTTATCCTTTTGTAACATTGGTTAATCTTAACATAGTTTTGGTCAACAAAAATTAGCAAAAGGATGTTTTGTACAAGTGGAAAACTATATAAAAAAAATAGAGATTCATATATAAATATAATATTTTTTAGGAAATAATTTACAAAAGCTCTCCATACTTATGTAGCTTTTCTATATGCATCTTAAGGAATAACTTCATTAAAGATTTGTCCGTAGAAATACTTTCATTTAGTAAAAAATTTCAGATTTTTATTTTTTTTAAAATATGAATTAACAGTGGAACACTTGCCAACTGAAAATACTTTCTTTAGAACAAGAAAAGCTTCCACGATTTTATATATCACATTAGCCTTTTCCCACTCATCAAATATAGGGCCATAGTTAGAATGCTTAATTGCATACCTCATGAATACTTCATGTATGGTAAAATATTTTGGAGTAGAACAGTTCCAAAATGCTGCAATATCTAAGACCAAGACCTTTTGGTGGGAAATCACATTTGTTTTGTACTTTTATTAAAAACTTGTGGTCTAGAATTGTGGGGTCACATATCCTATAATTTCTTCTACTTTGAGACTTTGACTTTATGTCCAAAATATGTTTATTAAAACTTTAGCTTATTATGCCCAACATAGAAAGTTTTTTTTTTTTAAGATAAAAAATATGACACATCCTTTAAGGAATATCATCCTAATCAGCCATTAAATACTACCAAGGCAACCAACAAATCAAGCATGTCGCTAATGATGCAATCTTTTTCCTCAATACTATAATTTGGCTTTTGTAGCCAATAATGCAACCTTTCTCCTCAATGGTATAATTATGCTTTTCAATTTTCTCTCCCATCTAATATGTTTAGAAATTATTGACATTAGAAACTACAAAATCAATAAATAAATAAATAAAGTATCAATTGGCTAACTAAGTTTAAATTTATATCAGAACAATGTATCAATTCAAGGATTATCACCTCTAGATCCAGCATATTGTAACAATCCCTTGAAGTCATATGGCCTCTCAACATTGAGAAGATGTTATTACAAGGGAAGCCTTCCAGCACAACTCGAAAGAAAAAAAAAAAAAAAAACCAAGCAAATGAGTAGTGCTACTATAATTCGAAAATCATATTCCAGAATTTTTTTTTACTTTATCATATCTCAATTCAAAACAAGCAATGGCATCTTAGTAAACCTGTTGAGTGAGTTATTATAGTTATTGTTCGGGATTCTTAAAGTTAGTGATTATTAAAGCATTTTTGTGGTAGTTAAATGGGACAATAATCATGGAGAAGAAAAGAAGAAATAAAGAGATAGGAAAGAGATAAATCTTCAACCTAAGAATTTTGGTTCAACACCTAAAATTTTTTGCCTGCCTTCTCTCACTTATTTCCATCCACACCTTTCGGTTATTTTGTTAATACTACAAAATTCTATCCGTTATAAGAGCTAACTCGGGATATGGCGAAGAGCCGAAGATTGGAGCAAATCAGAGGATGTGTAAGTACTAGAGTCGTTGGGGGGCTTCTTCGGATGACAAATTGGGAATGGTCAAAGTGGGGAGGTTCGGCAATGGTGGATTAAAAAAAAGCATTGTAGGAAAGGGATTGTGCGGAAGGTGGGAGTACAGTGTGAGAAGACGACAACTCTTTTCTCCTCTCCTAATTTAATCCTATCTTTTCTTAAAACTATAAGTAATGCCACTCTAGGTTATCGGTTCACTTGGTAAATAAGTAATTTTGAATGACCGTTGATGCACATTGAACAATTATTAATTTTTTATTATTTTGTTGCTATTTGGCTAAGTTAAAAAATTAAGGTATGAAAACAGTTCTCCTAAGAGCCCATTTGAATAATCTAATAAGGTCTGGGCTGAATTTCCTACTGCATTCATAGGCTTGTAAGCCCATTTGAGTACCATTTATATCAACCCAACACTCTCCGGCCTGAATCATATGGAACTTTTTTCCTCCTTGGAGATTAATAGGCTTAACAAATCCAACCCCCCACCTTGCCCAAGAACCTTTAATCAAAGGAAGGAAACATGAGTACTATGAACCATAGAAAAGGAATGGAAGGGAGCCAAACGTGCAAGAACATATGTGATCAGATCTTCAAAACTTCTTCTCTTTTTAGGGTGCTTTAAATCTGTCACTTTTCAGGATGATGGTTAAAGCATCTCGGAAACTTCTTGAGGGTAACTCGACTACAGTAGTCGACTGGATTCGGAGCGGGCGTGCCAGAACAGACTTGCATCTCTAGTTCATGATATCTGTTATTTTGTAGGGCAGTTTGACTCCTTCCGAGTCTCGCATGTCTTTTGGGAGGCAAACAGTATGGCGGACTGAGTCGTCTCCTTTGCAGCACATCACTCTGGAGCCATCTATGGAGGTTTTGGAGCATGTGCTAGTGGCACTAGTGCATGTTTTGTCCTTTGATTATTCTGGATGTACTCACGGCATGTAGTAAGATGCTGGTTCCAAAAAAAAAAAAAAAAAATCTCGGAATTTAAAGATATTTTAAAGATGGGACCTACTCACCTACCTGGCTGCATTTGGTGTCACCCAGCACGTCTCCCTTGCCAACACCTAGCCAGAATTCAAAAATTGAAGGCAGACAGTCTTGTAAATAAGGGGTACACGGTCTTGTCAGTCCGGCGGCAGCAGCAGGCAGTGCCGAGCGTGAGCGGAGACGATGGGCGGGCGGACCATCTCCCAGCAGGCCTTCGATGCCCTCGTGACCGAGAATATGGACGACCTCGGCATGGACCCCGATGAGGCCCTCCAGGACGCCATCCAAACCCTAACCCTCCAGGGCGTCGACCTCTCCGGTCCGTCCCCCAGTCTCTCTCTCTCTCTCTCTCTCTCTCTCTCTCTCTCTCTCTCTCTCTCTGTCTCTCTTCTCTACTCACGATAGATGGTACTTTTCTGGATGAGAATAGTTGTTTTTTGTTCTTTTGGGCCTCTTCAAGTAGATCACCGCTGTAAAATTCTAATTATTTCTTTGATCCGATTGATCGAAATGTGGATTGATTTGAATCCCATACCACTCGTGGAATTCTTATATCACCAATTTGCGAGTTCATCAAGTATTGCTCATGGCGATATAGATCATCCTTTTATGTGCATTTTTGGTTGTGATGTAGTTTTTTGGGTTTCTTTTTTCGGCTTTTTTTTCAGTTGTTGTAGAAAGGATTCCTTTTGATTTTGTATAAGAAAAGTTCTGCATTGGAGGTCATGTGTGGAGACACGTGTTGAAGCCTATCATTTGGCCCGCTTTCTTACTCCATCGTGTTTGAGGGTCATTTGGCACGGATTCTGATGCCTTTGTACATCAGAAGCCAAATTTGATGACAAATAGCGCCAAGAAACCATTGAACTGTTTTTGTGGGATTCGGCCTTTGATTGGCTAATTTGATTTTAAAAAAAGAAAAGAAATATGCATGCATTTTCTATATTCCTTTCCTTATAGATCCGAGATCTAAATTATTAGACAAAAATAGGAAATAATTTGTGATGTCGAGCTTGATATGAAATCGAACGAAAAGGCCAAGTGAACTGTTTTCATCGAATTCGGCATTTGAAATGCTAATTTTGATATTAAAGTTGAGTCTTGCATGCATTTGATATATTGAGGTTGATACAAATTCGAACAAGAAGGTCCCTTGTGGTGGACTGTTCTGACTTTGTGCATTGCCACACTTCACACATTGTAGAGTATCCAACTGCTAGGATATAAGTCTCACAACCTGACACAGATTTAGCCGGATCAGATTTTAAAATAATTCTATATAAAAGTATTTATCTCTTTCTTTTTTTTGATAACTTTCAAACAGAGATGAGATTATTGTCTACCTTTAATTGCAATGACAAAAGTCGAATTTGTCTTTAGTTAATTTGTGTTGTTTTTCAGGGATCATTAAGTGCCTTCCTGGAGTAAAAAATGTAAAGGACAATCCTGTCATACAGTCACTAGATGAGCTGAAGAACATTGCTGACCATTTGGTGGTGTCCAAGTCAGATGATCAGAGGGTTGTTACTGCTGATAAGACTCTGGATTTTGACAAGCTGGTTGTGCTTCTTGACAAACTATACGACTTGTGCTCTGTTGAGGGATCAGATAATGCTTCCATTGCAACCAGGAATGGAGGAGTGGAGCTCCTAACTTCTATATGTTCTTTGCTTCGTGTCAAATTTGAGATGCCTCTTCTTTCAGCTTTGAAAGCAATGAGTTCCCTTCTCCACGGTATGAGTGTGGTATCTAACTTTCAGTCTGACGCTTAGATGAAAAGATTCACTGTTTCATCTTTTGTTTTTTTCCCCTTTGACATTCTGATGTTATTACGAATGCTTCTTCTTCAGCAGCTACTCTTTTGCTATATCGATCAGAGTCTTTTATTTATTTATATATTTTTTTGCTCGGTGTTGAAAATGACAGTGTAGATGATCTGTAATTATCAATGACGCCCCAAATAACTCTCACTCTTTGATCTAGCTCATAAGAACAGATCTATCGTTGAATATAGTGTTATTAAATGTTTCCCAGAAAAAATTGGTGATGAAAATCATGTTACTGTATATTTCTTAGTATAAAGGAACAAAATAATGTAGTTGTGGCTATCTTATTACCATATAAAAGTTTGCCACTGAGCAATTAATTCCACAGTTACAATTTGGATTTAGATATAATCATGGTCATTACTTGTCAGGAAGGAATGCACGGTTCATCCTGAAGCGTCAATTGTATATTACTATGATAGTTAGGAATTAGTGTGATTTCATTTCCAAATTGATTGGAGTAAGGCCAGCAGTGTATTTAGTTTAATTTAATTTTGGGGTAAGAGTTATGATTCATGACTGATTCTTTTTATGTTAACTTGGTCTGCTGCTTTCTTGCCAAATATAGAAGTATGGGAATGCACGATTTGATTCATTTTGTCTCTGACATTTAAAGTTTATTGGTTTACATTTATTGTTGTCCGAGGATTCAAAAGTTCTATTAATCTGGGAGAGCTTAACAAGGGATACACATTTATTTCCTTAAATATAGACTTGACCATATTTCACTTGATATGACTTACCAATCTGATCTTACTGACTCGAGAATTTCTGGTTGGGACTAATATTCAGATGTTTAACTTGTAACTCTCTGAGCATGCATGGGCATTAGATGCTGGTCAAAATTTGGTGAGCAATGCATTTTTACATTTGGCTGTTATTCACAGACTTTCAAAGCACGGAGACATTTTGGCATAGTGGTGGGCCTGCAATTCTGATGGATATCCTAAATGGAAGTAAAAGTTCAAACGTTTTGGATAGTGGTTTTGCTGTCATTGCAGCGGCATCAACAGGTAACGAAATTCTCAAGGAAGCATTCATCGACTTAAAAGTTGATGAGCTATTTATACAAACAATGAGGGAGCAGGCTAAAGGCAGTATGCAAAGCTTATATCATGCCATATGTTCCCTTTTAACACCAGATGACAACCGTGTTTTGGCTTCTCAAGTAAGTGTTTGATTAACATCGATACTATAGCATACATTAATGTTCACCTCTTGTCTTTGTCATTCCTTTTCTTTCTGATAACTTGTTAAGCCTCATAATGTGTGAAGATGATATTTTATACTGCAAGATGTATAAGATTGTTTCGGATTAGGGGTGCAACCGAGCCGAGCCAAAGCTAGTAGTTAGAGGCTCGAGCTCAACTTGATTCAAAATACTTAGGGTCGAAACTTAACTCAAGATCGATCGAGCATTAATATCCAAGCTCGGACTTGGCTCAATAAAAAAAAGCGATACTCGATTGATTTGACTTGACCCGAATATCAACTGAGCAATACTCGAGCTCGAGTTCGAGCCTTGATCATACTTAAAAAAATATGATTAAAACAAAATATAATATAATATAATATTTTAAATATTAAATTAGCAATATATTATAAATAAAATATAATATTTTAAAAAATATGTATTCTTGACTAGGCTTGTGAGTCTTTAAGCCAAGTATTTTGTACTCGAGCTCGATTCGAAAAACTATCCGAGCTACTCGAGTTTGACTCGAGCTCGGTAATAGTCGAGTTAAGTCGAGTTTAAACCCGAGTCGAACTCGAGCAGCTCACAAGCTACTCGGCTCATTTGCACCCCTATTTTAGACCAGTGCTACATGGATATTGACATGAGTATTGGATTCAGGCTTATTTCCAAGTGTCTGACTCAACAAGAAGGAGAAAGGCAGGTATGGGGATACACAGGATAAAACATAATTTCAACTAAATTATATATTTATACTTTTGAACATTGTTTAAACATTGAAATATTAAAATTATCATGTTTGTTAAGATCTTTCAACATACATGTTTCTCATTCAAACATCCTAATTAACTTAAGGATATAAGAAGAATAATATTTTGTAAACTTGTTTCAATAATTACATCTTTAAATCATCTTAAAAAGAAGATGAACTCACTCCTAACATCAAAATAGAGGATAAAATTCATTGTTGAAAGAGTTCATGCTTTTCCGATCTCTAAGAGTGGCTATAATGGAACATCATAGGTATCCAAGTGTCTGATATGTACCCAAGTTAGATGCATATCCAACATGGATTTTTGAAGCTAGATGTAAGTGTCCAGCTGACACAATTTTTTGACTTCAGACTTTATCCTTGTTACATTTTTTGTGGTATTCAGGTACTCATTTTTCTCTATTTTTTGGAGCAGAGATAATCATTTTTCTGAACTATTTTGAAACCACTTTATAGAAAACAGGTTTAAATCAAAGCTTGATCCGGTAGGGAAAGATAATAATAAACGTATATAGAAATTACCTAGGGATAGAATACTGGAACAATTAAGTTTTAAAGAAAAGAAAGTAATATTTGCCAGATTAACTCAATGCATTGTAATGCATTTTTTCTGCATATGTTCTGATACTTTAATCAGTAACAGTAAAGAACTTCAAGCTTTGAGAAAATGACTGCTAAGAGAGATATGAATATTATGTTGTCCTATTAAAAAGAGAACCAAAAAAATTATGTCTTTAAAGTTGACTACCACTCCCTTTCCAAATCTCATAGCCTCAATAGGAAAAAAGTGGAGGTGAATATCAGCAAATAAAGAAAATGCCAAACTGTGAAACAAATCCTTATCTGCTAATTGTTAGTGCCACCATGTTCCTTATGAAAAAATACAGCGTAGATGATGTTTATGCAATTAACTGAGTATTACGGACAACTAGATTTGGAACTTGAGAATGTTTCATCCTGATCAATCTTTGGGAAACTTATGATCAGTTTCATTCTTATCATTCTTTGGGAAACTTATGAGCAGTCAGAAAAACAAGTGTTCTAAAACATTCAACAGATAATTCAATATGAATGTGTTCAATTCTCCATCTAAGTACATCAGTGAACATCCAGAGACACATGTGGTCCTCACATGATAGCAAATGTCAGAGAGAGCTCAATTTAATAAGAATTTTCTTTAGGTGCTCACCTATATAATCACTTGTTGGATACGTGAATTTGCTTGACTTCCTCATAATAGAGGTCAAATGCTTCCTTAGCTGCAAAACCTAAATATTTGATATTTACTTTACTGGTCCTGGTTAAAGAGGAATACTAAAGGATTAATCCAAATAAATTAAATGTTTATAATTTGTATCACATGCACAAGCACACATATCTATCCACTTGTTGTATAGGTAACAGGCCTCCAAGATATGTGATTTTTGGATCCTATGCAGTTTAGATGTTGCAGATTATGATCAATAGTATGATTTTCATTTTAAAAGGGCTATCATTAATTTACATGGGAAGCATTTGGGATCAAATTGTTCATAAAAGCATTCTATCTTTACTATCTGTGTTTGCTTCATAGTTACCAAGTGTTTAAGTATTACTTTGTACAAAGGGTCAAATTACCGTGTGATGTGCCCACCCCCGGTCATGGGCTAGCATGGCACAATACCATATTAATCCAGTCATGCACCCTACCATAAAGATCACCAAGTTAAGACTATAGTCACGAACTCACGATATAAATTATTGAAGATGAGGGATCCAAAAATTCTTTCGAAACACTGATATTAACAAAAATGTATTTGTTTATATGGAAAAGTAATTATTAAATATTATTTAGTAGAAGATTCATTTAAAATTGTTCCATGTATGTCATGGTGTTTGTCAAAAAATAATTGTTGATTAACTCTTCTACACAAACAAACACAACAAGCATATTCATTTTAAAAAGGTTTTGTGAGTGGTGTCAATTATTTTTCTTTTATATTTATTGGAATGGAAATAAATGTTATATGATGAGTGTCTGTATACATTAAATTCTTCATTGTTAAATTCAAGCATGATCAAAATATGATGTACAAAGATAAGCATGACCATAATGATGAAAGCATTTCAATCATCAGTTGTGTCTGGTGTTATCTTCTTTTTTAAGCAGACAAATAGTGAAATTTTCAATTCCATGCACTTGTGGAATTAATAAGAGGGAAATCTTGTGAATGTTTAGTCTTTGCGGATGTCAATTTCTTGCATTAAGGTCTATAAAAAGTACCCTTAAACAACCATTTGTTCTAAGTTGTCAAAAGGTACAAGTACAGCATATTTTCTGTATGTTAAATTTACATTATTATTTCGAGGCCTTAAAAAAAAGATTGGTACTTTTCTTGCTTCATTGATTATTATATCTAATCTAATTCTTTAAATTATTTATCTTTTCCGCCTTTCTCTTTAGTTATAAAATTGTTAATGATTTGCTAAACAATATTGAAACGAGGTTGTGAAGATTCTGCATTTTAATTTATTTCCTTAGAAATTGAGAAGCATAATATCTTCATAGAATTAGAATTAACTAAGGAATTTGAAAGCCAGGTCTATGGATATGCTCGAAGATTTGCTCAAATTGGTATTGCAGATGCTCTTGTTGATGCACTTCGTGAGGGAATCAGTTCATCCAGTTTGGCTTCAGCATGCTCTGCTTTAAAGGCTCTTGCTGTTAATGTAAGTTTGCTAGTCTCATGAAAAGATAAATTCAAACATCCATGCATTCATATATCTCAGTCACTTTAATAGTTACTTGAACATCTTTGTGGATGTGCCAATGTGGCAAATCTTGTAAGGTAGATGATGCAACTAGGACACAGTGATAAACAAATAGATAGAAAAGTACTTATAAAGCATAATGGGTTATGAAAATAGCATAGTCTATGCTTTCCATAGTAGCATTTCCATCCACAAACTCCATTTAGTCGTAAATCAAATCAATAGATTATAATGCCTTCTCCGTACAATACTATGGACATCATAAACTCCAAAAATCAATCACTCTTCATTGGAATGTTAAAAAAAGCCCTCGCCCTCATCCCTAAAGGTATTAGTTAAGCATTCAAGAATATCCAGTACATATCTCGAGCCTTTTAAAAATGTTAAAGAACAAATATATTTAAAAAGACATCCATAACATATCCTAGAAGTATCTTTTATGGACCAACTACTGATAGCATTCATATAACATATACATAGCATGATATATTATATGACAATGTTTTAAAAGATTTAAGTGGCGGAAGGGAGGGCAGGCAGCACCTAGGGGCCAAGTAGGTGTCCACGTATCAAGGCAGCCCAAAAATAATTAATTATAAAAAATAAATATCAGGAGAAATGTTTTAAAAAAATCAAAACCAAGTAGATGAAACATATCATACAAGATGTAGTAAGCGAATGGGAAGTACCAGCTTGGCAACAATGATAATAGTGTGTAAATTCACATCATCCTCCATAGACATACTTGATGCAAAATGTTGAGGTGTGCGCCTAATTAGGCTGTCTAGGCAGTTAAATCTGTCAACTAGGAAGCAAAGGCAGCTATCTTGTTATGCAGATTAAACTGTATTTTCACAGTTTTACATGCATGAAATAATAGAATGGATTAGCAGATCAACATAAAAAAAACAAACTATGCTTAGTGATATGTCATGTCTTGGACAGTCCATACAGGTCATATTTGAGTGCTAGGTTATCTACTCACCCGCTAACTTTTAGCGTTCGAGACTAGAGAGTCAGTATGCTAGCCTATATGAAATTGTATACATTAAAATATAGAATTCCTGCCTGTTCGCATTCTTTCATTCGTTTTTACTAGTGTTTGACACTTGATGCATGTGAGATGAAACATGGATGGCTTTGATCTTATCGTTGTTGTAACTTGATAATATGCACTCCCATTTTGCTTGGTGCACTTACCATGTTTTTGGACCTTAAAAGAGCAAGGATTGAGCCAATAGTATTGTATTAACCTATTAAAAGGAGCAGTTATAGTCAAAATACCCATTATAAAATTAAATCTGACCTCATTCTTTTAATTAAAGCTAACATTATTCTTTTTTTGTTGTGTGGGAGTTATTCTTGCTTTTCTGATGCATTAATCATCTGAGTGTTTCTAGCTTTTGTAGCTTTAAAATATCATTTACGAAAAAACTAGAAAGAACCTGGAAATTAGTAGTGATAAAATAGATACAAAATAGCCTCCATTAGTTGGCCATCTAAACCTTTGTTTTTCTATCTATGCCTTACAAATGGAACTTCCAAATGATTGGTGCTTACCATGATAATGAAAATCTACTAATATAAATTTGTTTATTCTCGTCACAACTAGCCTGTCTTTTGTAACATTCCCCATATATTGTGCATGACTTCCTGCCTTGTGGAACTTTTTGGTTACTTTGTTATGATCTCTTTTTTCCCTTATAAATGTAACTATAAGCCTAACAATGAAGCCTTGTCCTAGCTGTTTGACGTTAGCTTTATCAGTACTTGTTACCCATCATCAATCTATGGCGATCTTTTTCCCCCTTGCAGGACGAAATTTGCAAATCTATATCTGAAAATGGTGGCATTGATGCAACTCTCAAGTGTATAGATGACAGCAGTGAACATAACGACAAGATTATAGCTAGAGCATGTTGTTCTTTGATGTCTAAGGTCAGATGCCCTTGCTTCATAATTAACTCCGCTTATTAATGTGGATTGCATCTTCTAATATGCAACGATACTAACTTATAATGATTTTTTTCTGATTGAAGCTGGCCGGAAGTGATGCAAACAAGAATGCTATTGTTCAGAAGGGTGGTCTGGATAGATTAATGAAACTATCTTCCAGATTTTCTGAAGATCCATCAGTTCTACAGGAGGTACTCTTTTAGTATTACGTCTATTGAAAATTGATCAATTTAAGTAGTTCTTAACCATGTAATTTCTATTGATCATGCTCCCTGTCCTTGATACTAACGATGGAATTCTTAATATGCAGGTTATGTCTATTGTAACTGTGCTTTCACTAAGATCCCCAGAGAATGCAGCTCGTGCAATAGAAGCTGGAGCTGGAGATTTAGCTATCCAAGCAATGAAGAAGTTTCCTGCTTCATATCAAATGCAAAGACAATCTTGTCTTATGATTCGCAATCTTGTGGTTAGGAATCCAGAAAACAGGTATGCTTTCATTTTTTGAGAAACGTTAATGCCACATGTGACCAACAAATTTTGAATAAATTTGTATCCCATCATGAGCAGAACACCTTATTCATCTGAACTAATTAGTTATTTTTTGGATTGGAGTATTCTAACTTGAGCAATTAGATGTTCCTAGTACCTGTTTAGAAGTTCTTGTTGGGGTCAATACTAAATCCAGTAGTGTGGGTAAAAAAATGTGGACACTCCAAACAAGGGATACCAAATGCTGGAGAGGTTCATTGAAAAGACTTAATATTATCCTTTAGCTATCACATTCTCCAAGGATGCCAAGCTTCTTTTGGCTAATTAGAGGAATGATTGCAACTTTGTAAGCGTCGTACCAATCCTTGTATGAATGCTACTCAGATTTGAAAAGGAAATGACCTATATTTTTTCAAAAAATTCCTTAAAAAAGTGGCCCTTGAAAATTAGGTGAGCAATTTCTTTATTATCGGGTGAATTGCTTTCTGTAGCTTTCCTTGGAATGAGGCATCAACAATCTGAAATTTACACATCAAAGAACGGGCTTCGACTCTACAGAAGATCGTTTATTAGGTGACAGAGTCCTAGTGGGTTATGAAACCTTCACACCGAATGGGAGTGATGGGCGTAATGTTTGTTGGACCTATAATAAGCACTTCATGACTAAAGAGAAAATTAGGTTGATTAGTTTTGTTTCATTTGATAATTTTAATTCCACCATTTTATGGTAGTTGCTTTTGCCTTAGGTCATGCAAAAGCCTCTTCTCTGCACTTTTAAGATAATTTTACTGTTTTGGGCATCTATAGGACCCTTCTCCTTGGTAATGGCATTGAGAAGCTCATAAGGAAGGCCAAGGGAAGCCACGAGATTTGCAAGGATGCTGCAACTGCTGCACTGAGGGATCTGGGTCTGAATGACTACAATGCATAACCTGCATCCGTTAGCATGTCAGATTACAATGTTTTTTCTTCTTTTGCCCTTTACTCAAATATGCCATACTGGAACTGGTGGCTTCATTGTTATGAACAATGCATCTTGAGTTCTTTAGATCAATTGGCTGCATTCTGGTATCATTCCTTTTCATATTAAGAAAGCACAATATTTCCTTGGTACTTTCTTAAGAAAGAGTGGTTTTTGTAAACTGTAAGAACACCATTTGAAGGACAGTCAGATTTGGGGGAAATTGAAACATCATTGTTTCACTACTTGATTTAGTTTTGAAGAGATTTTCCATCCAATTTATATATCACAAAAGCCAATAACTATTAGCTCGGTTGGCACCTCTTCCCTGAGGGCTTGCCCTTGGAGGAGATCCAGCATTATATTGCTCAAAAAAAAAAATCAAAAAATGTATGCAAACTATCCTAAAAATTATTGATGGCATTTGGCAGTTACATTATATCTTTTATTAAAACTTGGTGGTTTAGGTTCCATTGAAAGGTTGATAATGTTTTCTGGTTTCACATGGACCAGACTGATTCTCTACAAGCGATCTGCACTTCTGATTACATAAGAACAGTTTCCTTCAAACAAAACAAACATAATTAAGGGCAGAAGATAGACATTGTTAGTTATGTTGAATGACAGTGTTGCTTGGTGATAAGTTTATACATTGTCTTTTATCTATATTTATGATTTTTTTGCACACTGATTTTTCTTTGAGAAAAACAATTAGAGAGCTACGAAACTGTATCTTGCAGGTTCCTTGCATTACTGACAACAGTTGGGACATCATTAACAGCAGTAATACAAGTCACTATTTTCTTGTTATTCATCTTTGGGGAAAAATTGACATTCCCATTGCATTTACTTATTCTCTTATAGTTCTGCACGTTATATGTATATAATATTATATTATGATGTTGATGATATATAGCTATGATACTTTAGACTATAAGCTATTGTAATGTCATCCAATAATTATACAATTAAAATTATACTAATATTATATTATGTCAATAAACTATATCATATGCAATATAATACTTTTATATTGGCATTATATACAATCATATGATATAATACAATTAATACATTATATTATATATTAAATAGTAATATATAATAATTTTTAATAAAATAATATTATTTATTATAGATGTTTAAAGAGGAGAGAAATGGTCATGATAACAAGTGGTGTCCATGTTTTTTCTAGCCCCATCCTTCAGGCCTCTGTCGTGTTTTGCATTTTGATTATTCATATCCATATCGGTTTATTAAAATAAAAAAAAAAAGGAGAAGGTGTTTTCTCAATATATATACCCAAGCAAATAACATGTAACTAATAGGCCTTTTGTGAGGAGGGGTCCACAATAAGATATAATTATTTTGCTTTTTATTTTTTTCAAGGGACACTTATCTATCTATATTATAATTATCCAAGCCTAAATATTTGAAGATGCATCACTCAACACTCACTAAGAACCCTGCACGGCCCAGTTTGCCAGTCGTCAAGCACATTTGCATCAACCTTTACCATAATGAAACAAAGTTTACAGCAAAAGGTCAAACTCTGACAGTCAATTACTTACTTCGAAGGCTACCCATAAACAATTAACTTAGAGCTAAGAACACATACCTAGAAAGCTGACTTGCAACCTATCCCAAGCTTTCACCGACATTGCTGCCACTGAAGCCATAGTTAACCATTATAATAATTTCGGTGGCCAAAATTTGCCTCCCGAAGTAGTATTTCAGACCTTCACTATCAAACTAAAAACTTTTTATGGCTGCTATTAAATAACAACATTGTAACGAAAAAATAACAGGCCATGATAGGAAAGTAGTGTTATTCCATTCACTAATTATTGAATAAAATATTATTTTTAATATAATATAATCTATTTTGGATGGAAATTTGATGTAGAAAAACATGAAATTTGAAAAAGAATAGTACTTAATTTAGATAAAGAGACGAGTGAAATAAAAGCTACCATTGGCATTCCAACAATCTGTTATAATACTAAATAATATATTATAATAGTGGTTATTTTTCTATATATATATATATATATATATATATATCCACATGATATATAGGATAGTAGAGTTCATAAGAGTGTAATTTTTTATTTCTAGACATTTCAGTATGTAATTTATTTCTATAAATCAGAACTTAGGATAAAACAAATTTGCTTCATATAATGATAAGAAATAAATAATGATGATGATCTCTTAGGATATAAGAAAGCTACAAAAAGAGGATGAGCAAGAACAAACATGAAGCATATAATAAATTATATGATAGACCAGACTAAAATGCAAGCTACTGCCATCTCGCAAGTTTCAAGTCCCCATTACAATCACGAACATGTAACATCTTTACTTGAACCATAACGACAGGGTTGACATGCAAGTGACAGGATTGAAGCTCAAAAAGTCGCCCCCAAACTTCAGTTGCAAGAATCCTTTTGAGTTCACAAAGCGCAGGATATGAAAGCAGTAACAGAAATCAATGGACACCAAATCTCAACATCAACAAAGCAAATATAAATCAGAACTTGCAAAATTATCTGATAGACACAATGTGCTGTGAAAAGGGCGATGGACTACCCCCAAAAGCACCATCTTTAGAACAGCCCAAAAAGAGCAGAGAAAAAACCACAAAGCAACCTAAATGGACCTGACTGCAAAGGCGGTAGAAATATGCCAGGACCAAGAAAAACCAAATAATTCAGGACCATAAATATGCCATACAAAATTATAAAAGCTAAGCTCTGAGGATGCACCAAACCCAGCCAAATGAGATTTATAAAACCGCCAGCAACATAAAGGATTAACAAAAAGGGTGAGATAGATAAGTTGAAGGAATGAGTAAATGTCCAGAATAAACAATCAAGTTCAACAAAAGTACGAAAGTTTTGTTTTTTGTGCAGAACCTAATGGAATATTTGAAATGGCAAAGTCTAAGCATCCCTCATCTAAACAGCCTATTACTACAAAGTCTTGATGCAGCTCCAACTAATTTTAAGAAAAAATGGTTCAAGCTTTTTCCTTTTTCTGTATATATCCATCTCAAGGGATCTGGATTTTTTTCTTCAGTCCCAATTATATACCTGCAGATAAGAGCGCGCGCACAAAAAAAAAAAAAAAAAAGTTATAATGAACAAAAAAAAAAAGTCTAGTCAGATCATTTTATGCAAAGCAACTATAATGAATAAACAACAAATACCTGAACCTTCCTATGCTGAATGAAGACCTGCTATATTTTGCCCACTTGCCAAAAGATTTCATGTAAATTTTTTAGAGCTGAATTTCCTTCAGCAATGTTTGTCCTGCAAAGAAGAAAACACCCAAAGACATAAAGTCAGCTACTGCAAATATATTACCATTATATTTATGCTTTCTTCAAAGGTTTTCACTATTGCAAGTGTTAATAATCATTGTTTGAGAATATAGACACTTCTCTTAAAGTTAAAGAACCAAGACATCACAACCTCATTATTTGCATCTGATTTTACTGAGACTTGGAACATTCTGGAATAAGCCTTTCGCTCTTGATCCCGCCTATCAGCAATCTGTCAACAGTTTTAACTCATCAAATCATGCCTAGAACTAAAGTATACTTGAATGAAGTGCACTTGATCGTTCTCACCTTCTTCTTTGCAGCAGCAAGCTCTTTTTTTATGCCTCCTAATAAATACCGCAAACCAATCAACAACTTACCAATTGCATGTATAAAACTGAAAGAAAGTAAACAAACTAAGGAAAAGCCACTAACCATCATTTGGCTCTAACTCTAGTGCTTTCTTGAAACTTTCGACTGCAGCATCCACATCATTAAGTGACACGTGTGCCTGATCAGTTTACAAGGTAATAACTTAGGCCATCCATGACTTGCAAACAAACAAAAAATGAAGTCTCTTGTATCTAACTACATGTACATGTAAATCTAGATATCATGTCAGTATACATTCTATCATTGTTAAATGCATGAATGGCTGCATCATATACGACAAATATCCCAGCAACAGTAGAGATCTGGTATGAATCAGGATCCAAACCAAGGAAAAACCACTACGCATCGGGTTGCATTGGGACTTATCCGGTTCAGGTCCAGGCCAAATTTTAGTGTGAGCCAACCCAAGATTCTCTCTTGCAAATATCAGGTCATTTTATCATGGCAAAATAAGATGTTAACTTACCTGCAGAGTTCAGCTACTTGAAAAACATTTATTCTTAGATTACAATAGAAGTTTCATGCAATACTTCAGCCAAACCATAAAGCCATTCCAGAAATTCTTTTGTGAAAAATATAATAAGTAGAAATAAGCAATCCATATCTTAGGTGCAACTTGCATTATAGTTAACAAGGTGGCATCTAAAGATGTCCAAAACTCCTGCATAGCTATCTTTCCCATGAAAGTAGAAAATATTTTTTTTATTCACTAGAAAGATGATATAGTATAACAATAACTGGTTCTGAATATTCTGCAGAATAAGGCTCGGACTACCAAAACAATCTGAGACTGGAGAACGATATCATATCTTTAATATAAATAGTGGTCATCAGATGGAAGATAATAACCTGGCCTTGGCGGTAATATGCTTTGGCATTGCCCTCTCTTTCACGCAATGCAAAGTCAGCATCTAATAGGGCGCTTTTGGGATCTCCTACTTTCAATTTGCAAGCCTAAAACACAGAGTTCAAGAAAATAAAAGCAATTAGTTAAAACTAAACTTGTGAAACTTATATAGTTACCAAGAAGCCCCATAAACAAAATCCACACTTCCTCAATAGAATGCAATTTGCTGCAATTAGTCAAAAAGATAAATATTTAGTTAGAATAATAAAATGCGCACTTCAAGCTGTTCAACTAAGCAGCTTAGTTATATTGGTCATCAATCTCCTGGTAGAACATGGTGAACAATCTAAGACCAGATGCTATGCAAGCAAAGGTGCAGCGCAGTAGCATTCCCACGTCCTGCTATGAATCAAACCAAAGAAAACATTAATATCAACTTCAAGTTAATGGGCCTTACTAAGGTGTTCCTTACCTATCATAATTGGGCCTCCTTGCCAATTGTATTCAAAAGGACCTTCCAAAATAACTTCCTAAACATCATCTGCGGTAGCTCTTTCGCTCTAAAAGATAAATATTTCCTATAAAATCCGGGAGGGGATTGCAGATCAGCTGGTGTTGTTGGCATTGGCAAGAGCCAGAACTTGCCAGGCTAGCTACGTAGAAACAGGATAGGGACAGATGTTATTGAGGAGCTGTTTTGTAGTTTATGTGCTTCAGTTTCTACAGGACCAAATTAGTTAGCATACTGTGGAGTTAATCAAATAATGACAGCCTCCACCTTGGCACACAAAACTTCATCACAACATGATGCAGTTGCAAGATCAGAAGAAGGTAAGAAATGTCTACAAGGACAGGAAAATCGTAGCATGCTGGTAGGCCAATCATGCTTGCAATCTTAATGTCCCCTTGTGTTGAAACAGGTGCAATGTCAATGGACCTTTCTCCTAGTTTATTGGTATTAACTTATGATGAAAACTATAATCTTTGTGCATTGATCATAAAGCCATAGAACACTCTATTCCACATACACACACACAAATACCGAAATTAAAAATACACAAATAAATAAATACCTAGAATCTAATAATGAAGTTGCACATTGACTTTAAAGATGCAAAAAGGATAAAGGATGTGCCATTGGTAGACTAGGTTGAATGTTAGAAGAGTTACAGTACCAGTCACATCAAGTTTATACTTAAAACAACCTGAATCCCAATATAGAAACCCCTCTCATATTCTCCTCTCAGACACAGCCTCCTCAATGCACACTCTCCTCTAGAATTGAGCACTGAGCACCAGGAAGCAATTTGTGGATAATGCCTGACAGACAGTGGATCAGTGCAAATGATGAACCGAGGCAGCATGCCTGGGTTCTCTCCCTCTCCCTCTATTTTGTTAATCTATCTGGAGTAGGGTTAGCCTAATATTCATTTGCAAGTAATGAATGAACTAATGAGTTGGCTCAGAGGTTAGAGTTGGTTTCAGGTGAGTCCAGCCGAACCCAAACTGAAATCAGTCCCAACATATGTTGAGTAAACCAGAGATGAAGTATTAAAGGATGGAAATAAAAGATGCACCACACATGATGTTAGATTCCGATGACAACTTACTTCAATATGTTTGGTAGAGAATTCTTGCAGAATTTAAAGGTAACTGACATCCAAAAGATAATCAAGGAAACAAGAAATCTAAAGCACGGAAACAGAATGTAGAGATGGAAACAAAAGGATCTTGGAAGATGCTAAAGAGATAACAATGATGCAGAAGAAAGTTAAAATAAGGTTGACTTTTTGGCTTTAATTCTACATGCTAAATTCGCTAAAAACAAGAAAGGAAATAAAAAATACTTAACAAGATCGAGTTCAAAAAACCAGAGATACATATTATAGTGCACGAAGAGTGAGAAAAAACAATCTTGGTGAAAGTAGCTCAATTAAGTAAAGATGCACATGTTACTTCAGTTTTCTTTTCTCTTTTTTTTTGGAGGGAAGTGACTTCACTTATTTATTCAAAGTGAGAAAGAACTTATGACAGCTCGCTTATTACACAAGCTTAGTTGACCAAAAACAAAGAATTTCTAGTTTAATGGCAAGAACAAAAATCAGGAAACTTCTTTGTGTATAGGATAAGATGGACAAAATATATGAAGAAAGAAATGCAAGGAGATAGCATCCTAAAGACAATGCTACAATGGAAAATTTTGTGAACTAGTAAAATCATTCATTGTTGTGAACACTTAGAGAAAGAACAGAATAAATGCTTCATCACTAGATTCACTGTCCCAGTGAAAAAAAAAAACACACATAAAAAAGAACAAAATATGTGCTTGTTACTAGCTCCCAGTATCAATGAAGTTCAATCTACAAAAAGTGTGAACTTATTCATCTGATGAAATGGTTCTTTAACTCAAGAATTGTTTGGTGAATAATGACCTAGAAACTTAGGATTCCCAAAACATTCAAATCTTATGTCTCTTTTCACGTAATGGATTGAACAAGAATATATCACATTAATCTAAGCTGAGTATTGGCAACCACAACTTAACATCAACACTACAATTTTTTCAAACCCATGCAGGTTGAAACAGTGCCTACCTTCCAATTGCTATCCTAGAGTACATGACAATTCCCTCTTGCCCATGGTAAGTGGTCATGAATTCAACATTAGCTCACAAGACATGAACTATTAATGCTACTTGCAGAGTAAATCATATCAAACACTACACAGACTGAATACTACTTGCTTATTGAAGTTAAAGTCAATAGACATTAAGGAACTTATTGAGATTAAGCAAACAGTGGATGTTTCATTTTGAATAATCAATTCAAAAATTATACATATAAGAATAAAAAAAAGAAACTGTCAAAACTACAAAAGCTTACAGAACTATTTGTGAGTATAATTGATTTTGTCTTCCGCAACAATGAACTCTTCTCTGGGAAGCCACAAAAAGATAGGGAGAATGAGCAACCAAGCAACTGAGCAAGTGTGTGCATGTGTGTGTGTGTGAGAGAGAGAGAGGGAGAAGGGGGGGCATAGAGAGAGAGAGAGAGTTTTAGTGCCAAATATATGCTTGCCTTCATCAATCTCTTCTTTCTCCCAGCAAATATCCAAGTAGCGCAGAGCCTTACGATACTTTCTAAGAGCCATCTTAAAGTCATGCTTCTGCTTGAATCAAAAGATTTTAAATTTAAAATGAGTAATTTGATATCCAACAAAACAAAGTGGAAGAAGATACAGATAACTTTCAATACTAACATTCTTTTGAAACATTACAATGATGACATAGACAATTGAAAGGCTAGTAAGATGCATAAATATCAAGGGGTATGCAATAAAAACACATTATATTACTTTCGCAATGGAAAACAAATTAAAGCAAACCTGATAAAACAAAATTTAAAGCTAAACGTTCTACGTAATCCAGTTGAAATATAAATATTAAAATAAATAAAAATCAAGGTTTATAACAAAATTGACCTTGAAGTAATCATTTCCAAAAACCTTAGCAGAGTCCACAGCATTTATCCACCATGAAAGCTCACTTGGCTTCTCATCAAGGTCATTGGGCCAATCTGGATACATATCACCATCTTTGAAGAAATTTGAAACTCCATCATCAGCCCCTTCAGAAAGCTCTCCACAATCTGCAATTATTACATCAATGGTGGGATAATCACCATCTCCAACAGGCGTATGCTCAATCGACCGAACGACTCCCATACCCTTAACCACCTTCCCAAACACAACATGCCTTCCATCTAGATGAGATGTTCTAGTGGTAGTAATAAAGAATTGAGAGCCATTGGTGTTGGAGCCAGAATTTGCCATTGATAGCATTCCTTTTCTTTCATGTTTCAATTCAAAGTTCTCATCCTCAAATTTTAGTCCATATATGGATTCTCCTCCAGTTCCATCACCTGCGGTTGTATCGCCACCTTGTATCATAAAACCTTTGATAACACGATGAAAACGTGTACCCTGAAGAAAAAAAGTTAAAAATTACTATATACACCAACTTTTGTATAGATCAAAACAGCAGAAAGACAGTAAAGTTCAGTTATATGCATTTTGTTTTTTTTAAAATTAATTTACAATAGATCAAGGTGAAAAAAAAAACAATGGAGAAATGCATGTTAACTCAGTTAAATTTATTAAAAGAAATGATTTGACTACTGAATCACAAAAACTCTTTGAATGATATTAAGAATATAAACAGTTTCACCTTCCAATAGCATGTAGGGAGTAAGTGAAAAAAAGTTGTGCAACAGTCAAAGTGCTGACTGAAAAATGAGTTTCAATATGGTCAAACATAATGGAAATATAATAGTAAAACAAGCATAGATACAACAAGCCTCATATCATCAATTAAGTAGACTCTACATCAAATTAGTTCCTATTGAAGGCCAAAACCTATAAAACAGTAAGTGGCTTCAAGACATTTCTCAGTACCTCCATCCAAGCCTCTCCATTACATATCAATAATTTATGTCAGCACAATCTCTTCACTCATGCAAGCGCTCCAAAAAATATCAGTGAAAAAAATTTGAAGTTAACAGTTTTGATCCTTATCAAATTGCTCTCTCACTCCACTACTATGCAGTATTAAATGAAACACAACCATGCGAAGCATGTCAAATCAATATGGCAAAAATTCGTACAGATTGTTTAAGATGATAAAGAACATGAGAACAATAGGTTGTACGCAAGATTTGAGAGTGACGAGATGACATACCTATATATTGGATATTGGGAGAATGATGATTTTACAGGGCATGCATTCACCTAGCCTATCAGATATTAAAGCCTATGAAAAGATCTGAAGCCTAACAGTAGATTAAAGCCTCTCATATCTTCCAATAAGGCAACTAACCAGCAGATTAGCTGGCACATGTAGGAATTGCCTCCAACTGAAAAGAAAGTTCGGAACAGCAATCACCAACCTAAGAAGTTAAAACAGGTGCATGCTGACTTTTTGGGTGAATTTGTTATACGGTGCTGTTTTGTTTCGGTATTCTAGACCTTTTTTATACAAAAAAATGCAATAACAGTTTGTTATCAATCATAAATTTTTGAAAATTACTAATAGTGGAATGAAATAATGTAATGAACTGAAGAAAATCACACATAAAAATACAAGCTTCCTTAAACAAACACACACACAAAAAAAAAAAAAACCGTCTTACCTTTTCTACTGTCTCGAAATATTAGTATTCAATTAAGAAGTTAGGTCACTGTAAGTATAATACAGTGCTTATGTACCAGAAGCATGTATGGCTGTGGTGTTGATGCCGGACAGCAGAGGAAGGAAGAAGAATAAGAGAAGGAGAGAGGAGGAAGGAAGAGAAGAGAGAAAAGAGAGGAGGAGGAAAGAAACTAGGCTTCACACCTAACTCTTGCTCTTGGCTTCACAACAGAGCTGAAAGAAAGAGAATCATTTTTTTTATTCATAGCATACCCTAAACAATGTACGGTCCAACATATTTATAAGACCCAGAAAATACAAAAGACCCCAAAAAAAACTAGTCTTACAAAAGACCCTCAAAATAACGAAATACCAAAAATAAAACCTAAAGGCTGTCAAATAACGAAATACCAAAATAAGTCCTAAAGGCTGTCAAATAACAAAATATCTTAATAAGCCCAAATAACATAAAATCACTCCAAAATAAAATCAAACTGACTGGACTATCCTCCTGCGGCGACTATAGATCCGAGTGACGGGCGATCTGGCATTGGCGTCCGCACTAGCTCCCCCTAGGTGGGAAGAAGTCAACCTCAACGAACACGACCCGATGTAGCTTCGGTAGTACTCCAATAGGTCCGGGTCAATCCGCTGAAACTCCTCGCGCGTGATCCAAGTGGAGTCGGACTCTGGCCATCCTCGCGAACAAATCAAGAAGCGCTGGAGGCTTCCATAACTGGTAAAAACTGTTTGACCGTCTAAAATAGCATCAATATGTTCTTTTTGTGCTCGTTGAAGGGACCAAGGAATCGAAGCTAGTATGGAATCAGTAATAGGGGAATCAACAGGCTCAGGAGAGGGCTCGACAAAAGGGTCATCGGGGATTGTTGGTGGGCCTTTATAAGCAACCAAATCTTCAACATTAAAAGTCGGGCTAATACCAAAATCAGAGGGGAGGTCAACGACATATGCATTGGTGTCAACCCTGTGCAACACCCTGAATAGCCCAACACTATGAGCCTACAATTTTTTAATGGTTCCAAAAAGAAACCGCTCTAGCTGAATACAGATCATTACGTAATTCCTAGTTTGAAATTCCTTAGCATGAGAATCAGCTTGCATCTTATATTGAGCATAACATGCATAAATGTGCTTGTGGACTTTCTAATGCAACTTATAAATATGTTGTGCAAATGCATGTGCAAACTCAGAAATCATAACATGGGGTGAAATGGATAAGAGATCTAGAGGTTTTCTAGCTTTATAACCATGCACTACCTCAAATGGACTCATGCCTATAGACCTGTTGACTGAATTATAGGGGTGAACCTTTTTGACAAGGAGAGTGAACACCAAAAATTTGTTGAACACTTTCCGCTCAAATTCAGCTGGACACCGGATATGAAGATCCTTGTCCTTTGACACTTCTCTTCTCTTGTTCTTGTCAGGTGGCTTGGGCGGCAAAGGATTGAGCTTAATCTTTTTGCCCTCGAACATCAAAGAATAAGAATTGGATTGACCAGAGATGGTGATATTAAGGTCGAACAACCAGAGTCTCTCTAAAATTAAATGTCCTACATCCATCGAGATTACGTTACACCATATGATGCTCTTGTAAGAAAGGATGTGAATGGGCACAAGACATCTCTCTTTAATACAAATAGAAGTTGTGTCAATCCAAGAGACCTTATAAGATTGTGGTTGGAGAACAGGAGTCAAATCTAAGCGAAAGACGATGTTGGAGGATATTGCATTAATACAACTCCCGCTATCGATGATGGCCTTACAATCTCTCTTCGCATTTAATATAAGTATGGAAAATTGAGGTTCTTTTCCAGTCATCAGTTCCGTCGGGTTGTGCCGAGGCGCATCTGACTACACTCATGGTGAACTGGTCAAACTCTCTCTGACTGTGCAAATGATATAGGTGTAGTGCGGATGCATCTTAGGGTATTAGGTCCTTCATCACACTCTTCCTCAATGTTCTGAATGTCACCGAGGTTTGGTTCATAGACATGCTCCTCCAAGTTATCTGTGTCACCTACCTGCTCTTGCTAAACAATAACGAGAGATTTGTTAGCACATTAGGAGGCAACGTGACCAAAACCTTGGCATTTGTAGCACTGAATTTTGAAATGTGGTTTGGGAAGCTTACCAAGGATTTTTTTGTCTTTAGTGTCTCAGCTTGGGACAAGGGCAGTAGGAGAGGGTCTAGAGATAGAGGACACCCAACAAAAGGTTTGGGCCCTGAAGAATTAAGATCCGTGGAAGTGCCCCGAATGTCAGGGCGCCTCACAAACATAGACTTGGAGACTTGCTCATAGTTCAGTACGAATGTATAGACCTAGTTTAACGTGGACACCTCTCGGAGGACAAGTTCCTTCCTAAGTTTATCATTGAAACCTCTACGGAACCGGCTCAGGACCATTCTCTCATCCTCAATCACATTACATCGCATCATGTATTCTCAAATTGTGCGATGTAGTCAGTAATTGATCAGGTGCCTTGTCTTAAGTTATTCCATCAGTCAAGGAGATCATCTTGGTAGCTAAGGGGCAAGTATTTTTTCTTAAGTTTTTCCTTCATTTCTATCCAATCAGTTATGGCAGGTTGACGTCTCCTAGCCAGGAGATGCTCAGTGTTTTGCCAGAAAAGCTTAGCTCGACCGATGAGTTTCATTCTGGCAAACCGGACCTTCTTTTCTTCAGACAAATTATTCCACTCAAAGAAGTCTATTTCGTGCAACCAGTCTGTGAAGACCTTTGGGTTAAGGCGACCATTAAAGGTAGGGGCTTCAATCCGAATGCTTTTTATCACATCTTCATTATGGTCATAAGGCTCTCTAGGTTCTACATTATGGCGATAACCCCTATCGACATTAGGGACTGAACTCGGTCCTCTATAGCAAGGGTAGGTTAGAGGGCTGCCTGGAACGGAATTAGGGTCAAAGTGGCCCTGCCGCACAAATCCTAGATGGTCTAGGATTTCATCCTCGATCTCTAGGCCTTCCAAATGGAAGGCACTCCCTTCTTTGGATCCCATAATCCTCTGAAGGGAAGCCCTAGCTGAGTCTAGCCGGGCGCAGGCCTGGGTGGACACTGTGGTCAAGTCTTGGACAATCTTTAGCAAGGCTTCGATGTTGGGATTCATAGCCAGTTGGGATTCTAACTGGAAGACAACACGACCAGTACAAAGGTGTATATAATGTGTGCAAAGGTATGCGTGGCCCTACAATGCTAAGACAGTGGTAATTCCTAGGCAGACCTAATGCATAAAAATGATGCCTAAAGCGCAATGTATATGCTCAATATAAACGGAAAGCTAATCCGTAGCAAATGAAATCAAGCTTAAAATTTTGTAATAAATGCAGGCAAGTAATTGCAGTCAAATAGTGCAAATTTTCTGTGTGTTGCAGGGTTGCACGGAGCCTCAAAGAACTCCCAAAGATTCGGTAGCCCTACAATTAATGACAAAAATGAGCTACTACAAGGGTTTTAGGATTGTCTGGGGTGTATGTGTTGAATTCACAGCAAACTAAGTTGATAGAGCACAAGAGTTTATTGATGCTGAATTTAGACGAACAAAAAGATTTTCAGTAGGAAAAGAAACCTGGGCTGGGGCGACAATCAGAGACGCAGTCGCAGCAAGTAGGCTCATCAAATGGCTCCAACTCGTATCTGATCATAGAAACTCGACGAGCTTGATCCCAGCAACTCGTGGGGCTTTATCAAAGCAGCTTGGTGGGCCTAATGGCAGCGGCCCATTGGATTAGAAGAGAGGTGGGGGTGGGGTGATCAGGCCTGATGGGCCTGCGGGCTAGAAGAGGAGAAAGGGGGTGATCAGGTCTGATGGGCCTGTGGGTTGTGCGGTGCGGGCCTGATGGGCCGCAGATTAGAAGAAGAGACAGGAGGGGAAGATGTAGGCATACAGTATGGGCCTGATGGGCCGTGGAATAGCAAAAGGGGGGAGGGGGTGGTTTGGGAGGTGAAGTAGTGGGTTGCGGTAGGTTCAAAGCCAAACCCTTGATTTCACAGAGGAAAAGGTCGGGTGTCGAGAGTTGTGAAGAGCTCTCAGTTCGAATCGCAACGGGGAAGAAAGGAGCGGTGGAAAAAGAATTGGAAGGGAAGAGGGAACTTAGCGGCAGAGCTGGACGGCGGCGATGAAGTAGGGGAGGGCAAGGTGAGGCGGAGAGGGTGGAGGCGGAAAACGGCGGGGCTGAAGCGGCGAGAGAGGTGACGAAGCAGGGCGGCGTTGTGGGTGGTGATCGAGTCGCTGGGACCCTTAAAGGGGTGGCAATGGGTTCGGGCGGCGAGTGAGGGGAAAAAGAAGGCGGAGGCGGCAGTGGTGGAGATGGCGAAGTGGAGGCGGCGAAGACGGTTGCGGGACAGCAAGGGCGGTGGCAGCGAGGGCAGGGCGGCGCTGTGTGCGACGATGAACAGGTATTTTTTTTGGAGGGATCCGATAGGATTCAAGTTACCGGACGCGACCCACTCCAATAACCCACACGGGTCCACATGCATAACTTAAGGGTCACGTGCCCTCTTTTTTTTTCTTTTCTTTTTTTCCTTTTTTTTTCCGACGGAATAGACTCGGGTTAACGGGCACGACCGCTCCGGTAACCCATTCCTATTCCAGCTCCTTCATGGAGGCTTTGAGGGGAAGGAATTGCAGGTGGTTTCCTACTTCTGTGGCTACGGTGGTGAGGCGCGGCGACGCTTGCTGAAGGAGAAAGCGGTGACGGGCGCTCGGGAGCGGCGCGCGACGGCAGTGGCAAAGCACACGGGCGCGGTTCTTCACCAGCCGTCCCAGGCTTCCTCATTCTATTTCTTTTTTTTTGGTTTCTTCGCGACCTTCAAGAAAGAACTCACGGAGAGATGAGTTTTGACTTGGGGAAGGAAGCAAACTTGGCATTTTTGCAGCTGGGGAGAAGACGCCTAATCCACTCTCACGTGAAGCAGATCACCCACGACAGAAACATTTTTGTTTTGTTTGCTGGGCTCTGATACCAATGCTGATGCCGGACAGTAGGGGAAGGAAGAAAAATAAGTGGAAGGGAAGAGGGAAAAGAGAGGAAGGAGAGGAAGGGAACTGGGCTTCATACATATCTTTTGTTCTTGGCTTCACACCAAGGCTAAAAGAAAGAGAATCAATTTTTTTTATTCATAGCATACCTTAAACAATGTATGGTCCAAACATATTTGTAAGACCCAGAAAATGCAAAAAATTCCTAAAAGAAACTAGTCTCACAAAAGACCCTCAAAATAACGAAATACCAAAAATAAGCCCTAAAGACTGTCAAATAATGAAATACCAAAATAAGCCCTAAAGGCTGTTAAATAACAAAATACCCTAATAAGCCCAAATAACATAAAATCACTCTAAAATAAAATCAAACTGGCTGGACCATCCTCCTGCGGCGATTGTAGATCCGAGTGACGGGTGATCTGGCATTGGTGTCCGCACCAGGTGTGAGTGCAAGAGCAGATTCAGATGTGTGTGTGCGGGGAAGTGGGTCTCTTAAAACATTTTCTAATAACAAAGTGGGCTTGAGGACAAGTTTCCAAGGAGATCCTGAAGCAGGTGTGGCACCCTAAGCAAAAGATTCCTACTACTAAGATTTAGTGGGCCTTAAACTATCAAACTCATCTTGCAAGTCAATTTAATAGCTTCCATGTCAGAAATGATTCAATATTCCCCAGTCCAATTATTGGATCATTTTATCATTTATTTGGCATGCAATCCATTTCCTTTGATATGCTATCACTAAGTTCCTGCCCTTTTAAATGTCAATGTCAAGGGAATGCTAAGATGTTGGTGGTCAAAGATAAGATGACACCGGTGAAAGCTAAGAAGATGTTGGTGAAAACTTTAATTGTGTCCATGATAGAAGTCAAACAATTAGGTTGGTAATAAATTGCAACAGATGTCATAGGAGTACAATCATTTTAAATATTCCTTAATGGCTTCAATAACAAGCTCAAGCTCAATGGTGTAAGTACATACATAGACCTACTCTTAGATGGCAACATAAATTGCATCATGAAGCATGATGTACATATAACATATAGATATAACTGATAGATACATATAGACGCATGTCTGCATACATATATCCATGGGTATACACACTTTTATTTACAGCAAAATCTAAGGTGTTTAACTTTTTCCTTGTTAAATTATATTATTGTAGTGAAATTTCAATATCTGCGTATACTTAGTAAAGCTCTTTTAATTGACATGACACATACTATTATCCCAACTTCCTCACTCCAAATCAATGAGTTGTCATTTAAACGCTAATCCATTAAAAATGGAAGTAAAAAAGGAATATATGTCAAACAAATAACAGTAATTGACGCAAATAACATTGCTACTATAGATAAACTCATTATGGGGAAATACATTCTTGAACAAAACATTGTTAAGAACAGCAACATTCCAAGGGAGCCAGCTTGTTGACTTGGTGATGTCTCTAATGGTGGATCTCTTGACCTAAGAGACCTGGGTTCAATCCTGCCCTCGATGCTGATTTTCAGCCAAGGTTCCAATATTCTAGTTCCCAACTAAAATTATAAAAAAATTAAGAGGAAGAAATGAGTTCCTTTAGTATACACTAACGAACCATTTACATATGCATTTATAAATCATATTAATTGCATACTATTGTAAGAGAAACATGCAAGACTATATGATTAAGAAGACCAATGCATTAATGATATATATTTATTGAACATGAACTTGTGAAGACCATCTAAAAAGGGAAGAAAATTGGTACATTGAACATATACATCAACAAATTATACAATGCTTAATTTAAAAATAAATATTCCTTAACTCATTTATATAAAATTACAATTTGCTACTTTTAGAATGTTGCTTTTGAAATAAAATGGCACCCATCTATCTTGAAGGAAATGTTCTTTCTTAATCCACCCAATTTCAAACTCGGCACAACTAATTAAATCTAGCATGATATGGCCAAACATTCCTATATCAAATTGACCCACCTTAGTCGCCTTTTAATAATTTAAAAAAAAAGAAAAGAGAAAATATCCGTGAGCTCTAGATTTCTCTGTTCCCCCATCAACCCTATTAGGATAGAAGAAAATCCAAGCCCATGTGATTAAAAAAATTAATAGCGAAAGACAACATGCCATGACCTCAACACAAAAATCACAAGATCAAGAATAGCCTCAATCCCAAGTTCTTTGAAATCCGATGGCAAGAAAGAGTGAGAGAATTATGGAAGTACCCCATAGTGAATTGGGATCCCAATATTGGGACCCATGCCTTTCTCTCAAGTGCATAATGCTCTAAAGTTCTCTTAGTTCTTGGGAACCACCCCAGTGAAGAGATCTCCTACAATCCTCTCCATCTCCCCTTCATGCTAATGTCTACATAGCACCCAAGGCTTGCCACACACTTCCCATTAGGTCCATCCAATTCCCCTCTCCCCAACAAGAAGACAAACTAAAAGAAAGAAATTAAAGAACCTAAGGAATCATATTACCTCTTTTCAAGCTCTCTAGGAACCCCCTTAACAGTACTGCTTTTTACTCAAACCAAAGTATTATGCCATGAGGGGAGACTGATTTGGGAAATGTTATGAGCACGTAACAGGAAACAATGGTTAAGAAAAATTCCTAACTCAATAAACAAGAAACGTGATCTTAAACAAGAATATTTAAAGATAATATATATATGTATATATATGCAAAATACGAAAAATCTAATAAAAACAACAAAAAGAACTAGTTTTTATTGGATTCTCATTAGTTTTTATAAATACGGGTTGATTTACTAGCAATCATAAATTAGATATATAGAAATCTCTCCCCCTTATGACATACCATGATAAGATTGATTTTATCAAATCTATCAAAGAGATTATTTAAATTCCTTATCCACTCAAAATGCTAGTTCTATTTTTCTTTCCCTTATTTATTCTCACAAAGTTTTCTAGACACTTGCTATGTGCTTTAGAGCACATTTCCCTACAAAATAAGATTTATTTGTGGATTTGATTTCCCAGGAAACTCCAAGGGAAGTGGGAAACTCATTTCCCAATGAATATGATCCAAAGCACCCCTCTTTGATGACAAAGTAAGCTATTGAGTTAAGGCTATTGCATGGAGCTATTGCAATTCTCTGGAACTTTATTTTAGTCTATTGACATGATTTTGTGTCTATATATAAGATGTGATGAACTAATGTTAGATGCCCTTCTTGCTAAGTTTCTTTAATACTTTAATGGTGTGATGAGTCGATGAAGGGAGTGCTTTGGCCATGTAGCATCATTCTTCATCAAAAAATTATCTGGTCATGTATTATGGATTAGTTTGAAAAGAAATTGTCACTACTTAGCATGGCATCATTCACTGTCAAGATGATGCTAGCAAAATTAACTTATAAGTTGTTAGCTAATGTGTTGTTACAGTAAAAAGAAATATTGAAATTGCATGAGCAAGCTATTATTAACCAATATGGGATATCACCAACTTCATGTTTGCTGGATCAACTACATATCCAAGTTCATCTATTTTAAGTTGATTAAGTTGTGTTTCTACATGGCTTAACCTCTCTCATTTACCCAAAAAAACAACTGCTATATGCAATAAAATTTCATTACAAGTTAAAAAAAAATTTAAATCGCTTAAGGTGGATTTTCATGGTATAAGGCATTCAATAATTCAAATAAATCGACACAAGTTGCTTATTATATAAAAAAATGATCTTCTTTTAAAATGCCTACCTCCTTGATTGTCTTGGTTAAATTTCAAGGGAAAAGGTCGATGTTTTAAAAGACAAAGTGAGCCCAATGTGGGACCATTAGGAACAAAAAAGAGTTTTATAGTTTATCAAATTCATTTGCCAAGTCAAGTAAACAGCTTTCTAAATCATAGCCACCGACTCAATGTGCTCCCCAACATCAGAACTCATCTTGAATATGAATGAGGGAATAGCTTTGATATTCTAATTATTCATGTGGTTCATTTGCCATGTTCTATCTTAAAGAATCTTCCCTTTTAAACGTCAATATCAAGGGAATGTAGCATAAGCTTAATGTAAACTTCAGTGCCGAGCCCACTCTATAAAGTCAAACACTCAAGTTGTTATTACAAAATGTCGAACAAGAGAAAATAGAATGGTCATCACTTTGGATATTCTTTAAAGATTGGAATTCATATGAAGCATGGTGCATACACAAAAATAATCCAAGTTACTTGCATTAACACTTTTCCATATTTCCACTTTTCTTATTATAGAAAAAGCATGCTTATAAATCAACATTTAGTATTGATCCTGTTATCCACATGAGACACCAATTATCCAAACTTGCATTGTCCATATAAATGACGTCCTTCATGTTTTCCTTTTTAGACCATTAGAAATTAAAAAAATATAAGAAGAAGGGTAAACCTAAAGTTTCTCAAAATATTATCTTCATTTACTTAACTGGAAATCAAACCTTAATTTCACAAACATAACTTTTTCTATTGTATTCAAATAAATAGCAGCATTCATCTTGACTATCACAAAAGCCATACACTTGAGAACAAAATAATTATTATTATTAAGTAAAACAGGGGTGATGTTCACCATCATTTCATCGAGGCTTTGAAATGGTGAGAACAAATAGTTATTATTAATCAAATAACTATTACCAGCAAAATAACATCACTACTAAAGACAAGTTCCATATGTGCAAAACTAGTTTACTTTCAAAAACTATCGTCAGGAACAGCTGCATTCCTCTTGATACAACCACATCAGAAGTTACATATGTATAAAACACACAGTAGTTGAATACCTCTTGAAAGCAAAACTATACTGCTACTTAAAAAAGAAGCCCAGTGCCTTTAATAATGACTCATTTTTTTTAATTTAAACCTCCTCAAGAACATACGGAGTAGGAAGAAAACAGTAAGATGCTAACAAGAATGTCTCCATTTAAAATTAAAGAAGAAATTGCCTTTTTAATTGCTTTACCATCAAATTACGATTCTGCTTGTTTGGGATGTTGACTTCGAAAGAACAAAGATAGCCAGCGTATCTTAAAAGAAAGTCTTTTTTTTTTCTTTCTTCCCGCATCCAAACCATCAAACTTCTAACTCGGGCCGACTCAAGATGCAAGTCAGATCAGTAGGAAATTGACTGTTCCAGTATCTATAATCTATATAGCACGAGGCATCTAAAGATTCCTATTCTGAGTCAACTCACTTGACTCGCTTTCCAATAATTGAACCCAAAAAAAACAAGCAACAACAACAAAATACTCATAACCATTGAATATACCTCCACTCCTCCCCAGACAACCACAGGAAGGAACACCACCAAGACGATGCGGACAAGAACACAAGACCAAAAACCAAAAAGACCCCCATACCCCCAAAACCACAACAAGACGCCACCTTCCCCCCGATATTTCTCCAACTCCAAGGGCAAAACAAAGAAAACCAATAGAATCAGCCAGAAAGACAGCGAAAGGAAGTACCTTGTAGTGGAGCGGCACGCCGGTGTTGGGCCCAATGCCCTTCTCCCCGGTGCACAGCGCCCTGAAGTTCTCCGCCGTCCGCGGCGCCACTCCGGCGTAGAGCTCCACCACGATCCTCCCTTCCATCTCCCCTCCGAATGCTGACATCCATGTAGCACCGCGGATTCGCCGTTTTCTTCGCCTCCCCTCCTCCATCTCTCTCTATCTCTCTCTCTGAGGGAAGAGCGCACTCAAAACCCTTTTGTTTCTCTTGCTCAGAAACCCTAATCCTTCTATTCCTCGTCTCGGAGCTCCCTCTGGCGGCCTCCTCCGGAGAGCGCTTTATATTCAAATCAAAAACTGCCCCCTCTTTAATGCCCAGGGTGGGCTAATAATATATTAACATTAATAAAAATTAGCTTTTATTTTTTTCTTTTATTTAATGCTTGATTGAGTGGGGATGGATGGGGGTCCCTTGGATGGGTACACTACACCCAAGAGCAGGGGTAGCTTGTGGACTTTTTTGCCTGGCTTCGGGGCTTATAAATGGGGTGCATGAAACCTGGTGCAACTCTCTGGGTTCTGGAACCATCCTTGCACTTATTACATTAATTATTTGCCGGGTTGCTCCTCTCTGAGATGGGTCCGATAATTTTTTTTCTGGCTAGATGTTGTGACAAATTTATTGTCGTCTGTTCTCCGTGTTGTGAGGTTGTTAATTGGGTGCAATGTCGGTGAACGGGTGTCTGGGCTTCTTTTTGGATGTGAGAGAGAGAATGTGTGTGTGTGTGTGTGTGTGTGTGTGTGTGGGGAGAGAGAGAGAGAGGGGGGGTGGGGGCATTTTGATGCCTAAAGTTGCGTAGGTTGCATTTTGTTTGGAAGTTGGCATGCAGAGAAAATGTGACATTTGACTGGTGTTATTGCTGGAATTTAATTGGATTGGTTTGACAAGAAATATTTCACCATGGCATAAGATGTCATTCTTCTATGCTACATGGTAAGAGATGGAGGGAAGACCTACTAAATGCTAAATGGAATTACCAAGGTCTAATTTTCTAACTCTGTACATTGTTTAGCTGGAGGAGAGGAATGATTGCTAGGTTAAAGATGATAATGGCAATATCAATTTTTGATTAGGTTTGTCGAATGATGTTTTAAGCTGAAATAAGAAAGTACGGTTTTAAGTGCTTGAACGATTCATCCTTTAAAACTTCTCTTTAACAGGCTTTCCACTGGGTTTATCCTGTTTCAATGGTGGCGTCCCCTCCTTACAATATTGTTAAGGTTAATTTGATGGATCCATTCATGGCAATAAAATAGGTGCCGAATTTATTATGGGAGACTACATGGGGTCAAACTCTTTGTGCCGCTTCTCGAATTATTCATACTTCATTTGTGCCAATGGCAGCACCTAAGGCAACTTAGGTAGGGCTAATGATGGTAGTTTATAAGTTAAATGCTCAGAATTTGGATAAAAGGGGATTCATCTACCCTTACATTGTTGAACCTAAGGTTAAAGAATCCACAAATTGGGTTTCCAGCCCAATGGTTTGAATCCATCCTATTTGGAAGAGGTTTCATGTTTAAAACTTGAGAGGAATTTGTTGGATCATTCTAACCAATTGTTTTAAATGATTAGTGATACTTCCACCATTACTCTCAAATTGGGGGGAAAAAAAACAAAACAAAACAAAAGAAGACGTCTTAAGAAAATAGGATAAAGAACTATATTGCCTCTTGGAGGTGACATGCAAGAAACCACGCACCACCACCAACCTTGGACATAGTGGATAGCTTTAATCGCAAAACCAACATTTCAATCAAAAATTTCAACCGTGGGGTCATTGGGTAACCGGCATAATCTTCTTTGGATGAGACGGCACACCACCCCTCAGCCTCACATCTTGGGCTCCAGCTGTTTGCCACTCACGTCTTGGTATACCATTCAAGCAAAACTATGCTGCCTTTCTTGAGGCCATGGCGAGTAACCAAGCCTCAGTATACATGATGGATAGATGGAGTATATGCAATATTGTCTGTTAACTTGTTAGAGTTTCGACGACAAAAAATTCTTAGCATGTCGACAAAAAAGAAAATGATAGATGTATTATGATAGAGTCATAGAGAACGTCAAGCACTAAAAACCAATTCAAATAATATTTACTTTTGTGCTTTTAAGTTATCTACTAAACAGTCAAATTTATGAAAACGCCATTTTTATATTATAGTTTAGAAAAAGAGAATGTAACTATAAGTTTTTTAAAAATTTATGCTGCCAATCAAGGTATTGATCGTCTTTCTGGGTATGAAGAGGACCTATTCAGAAAGGAACTGTTGAAATCACCCCTCCACAGAAGCCACACCTCCAAATAAAATGCCTGGTCAGGTCACCTTTCAAGGATAAAACAATGCCACTAGTGATCAGAGAGGTCGGACCCAAAAGTTAGGAGGCTCATGCTAGAATCTTCCAGGTTTATTTTTTTTTTGTTTTTGGTGAAAAAAATAGGAGAGAAGGGGGAGGGGGAGGGGGAGGGGGAGGGGGAGGGAGAGGGGCAGAACCCACCCGCGTAGCAGCTCCCACTGGGCCTTCCTTCCACCAAGAAATGTTCGATGCAGATCGCAAGTTTCCGCGTGCCCTCCCCAACCCGTGGAAAACCCTACTAGGCCATCTACGTATGAGTACGTCACCCCAGCGCCACCTCAATACTGATGGAAGAAAAGCATATCCATACAGAACCATCCGAGCGTGAGACATGCGGTCCTCTGATTTAATCGACGCCCACGCGTTTCGAACCCGAACAACTCAGGTGGAGTCCAAGCCCCCTTCCAAGTTTCTTTAGTGTAACAACCAAACCCCTCCCCACCTTTTCACCAAAAAAAAAAAGAAATAAAATAAAATATAGGATTAGGGCTGCAAATGCGTCGGGTCGACCTGTGACCCGACCCGACCCGACCCACGTAAGATCCGATCCGACCCGAATTTAGGACCCGTGGGGCCAGGTCGGGTCCTAAATTTGAACCCGTTCTATTTTTCGGATCGGGTCGGATCCACCCAATCTCGACTTGGACCCGAACCTGACCCAACCTATTTTTTTTGAGGTCGGATTTTTTTTTAGATGTTCTTAGGACCGACTTGTTGAATTTAGAAAATATTGAATTTGAACATTTGAATATAGCTTATCTAGTAAAATGTCTATTTCTTTTTTCAAAAAGAATTAGGACAATAATTGCTTGATGTTATTTACTATTATATAGTGGAACTTTGAATATAAAAATACATAGACCCGGTCTCGGACCCGACTCGACCCGAATGAACCATCGGGTCAAAATTTGTAGGCATGGACCCAACCCGATTTTTAATCGGGTTGGGTTTGGGTTCAAAATTAGGATCCGAACAAAACATCGAGTCGGATCGGGGTCACTCTCGGGACCCGACCCAACCCGACCCATTTGTAGCCTATATAGGATGCTAGAATACCAAAAACTTGCAGGAATTTTATTTTTCCTACCTGTTGGGAATAATAGAACTTACATTTCATATTTTGTCTACTTGACTTGAGTTTGCCCCTCCATCCCACAGCAAAAAGTAGCGTTACATATCCAATAAATTATCTATAAGAAGGCCACCTACATTATCTGAATATCAAAGCGTCAGGATGCAGTAGAGCCTAGCCACTTTAGGCCTATCAGCCTGTGTACCACTCTGTACAAGATTATGGCAAAGATCATGGTAGGCAGGATGAAGTCGTTGTTGCCAGATATTAGCTTCCAGGAGCAGGAGGCATTTGTGGGGGCAGGTATATTTCTGATAATGTCATGCTAGCTCAAGAGGAGATATGGGACTTATGATAGGCCCCAAAGAGGCGGAGTCTGATGGCAGTCAAGCTGGACATGAAAAGGGCTTATGATAGGATCCGGTAGAGCTTCCTCAGGCAAGCAATGGAGAGCTTTGGCTTCCATGAGATCTAGATAGACTCGGTTTTAGGCTGTGTATGGGGTCGAGCTTTTTTATCCTGATCAACGGTTCGCCGTCACCTTTCTTCCGGTCCACCATGTGGCTTCAACAGAGTTGTCCCTTATCCCCGTACTTATTTATTATTTACTCTGATGCACTTTCTCGTGCCTTGCGGGCAGTTTGTCAGAATCGGGAGCTGGAAGCCTATGTTCTAGCCCCCGATGCCCGACCAATCTCTCACCTCTGTTTGCAGATGATTGCCTCCAATTGGCCAGGGCGAGAGTGAGGGATGCGCGGGCCCTCAAGGGGTTTTGGCGGCTATATTGCAAGGCTTCAGAGTAGAGAGTGAATCT
>NW_024068575.1:0-121023 GCF_009389715.1 Phoenix dactylifera
TGTGTCACTAAAATCTCAAGCATTCTAATTATTCTAAGTATTTAGCATTTATTTTTACAATTTTATGAAATGATGAGAGAAATATACACACCAGCATGCAGATCTCATATGTTCAGGGTATACATACCAGCACTGATGTCATCAATCCAAGAGATCCAAAACCTGCAGTAACAGAAAGAAATTTGTTCTGGAATTAGAACATATGGCTTCCGTGATTTAATTTTTCTAAGGCTAGACATGGTTTATCAACATAACTTTCTATAAATACATACAGTGCCCAAGAAAAATAAAGAATTCTACTGAAAATGAAGCGGAATAGAGTTCAAACCTTGAGCTAAAAAATCACTCTGTACATCTCCATCATAGTTCTTGCAAGCCCATACATAACCACCTTCACTCTTAAGTGCATAGGCAACCATATCATCAATAAGACGATGTTCATACCTACCAAAAGTTAATAGCACATGAGAGACAAACACTAAACTTTCGCAAACACCACTAGTTATGAGTAGCCGAGTCAGTGAATAAGCTCACCATATTCCTGCAGCCTCATACTTTGATTTCCATTCAGGTTCATATACCTCTTGAAAAATGTCTTTAAACCTGCAGTACAAAAATATGAAAACAAAGGGCAAAAAAGAAAAGAGTAAGCACAGGACAGATGACAGTGAAAAAGATACCAAAGTTAGTCAGAACTGAAGTATCATGGGTAAAATTACAGTGTGATGACTATTTGATGAGGATAACTACTAATACAAGTGCAGAGTGATAAGGGATGGGACAAACCTTCCATCATACTTCTTCAGAATTGTATTTTTGGTGCTAAGGTAAAGTGGCCACCTTTTCTGGTAAGCCATATTCATTGAAGCCTCAGCAAAAGCGCGAATGGACTATAAACAATTAGGTGACAGGAAAAAAAGATCTCAGAAACAAAAAGATGCTAATTCAGGGTCCACAAAGTAAATATATAACGATTGCAATATATATGACTTGCAGCATGCATACCTCATCGGTGTTGTACATAGACAAGGCCACTCCACCAGCACCAGTGAAGTTGAACACCTCTAGCTCAGCTTGCTCTTCTTTCCCCTCTGGACATTCAGGCACATGATAAAATAGATTTTAACTAAATTCAAAAATAGCAACCAAAATAAATGAAAGTTGATGTTCTAGCAACAAAACAGACTTTGAAGTACTAAAAGATAAACATAAAAGAGGCACGGACAATGTACTGTCAAAGTTTAATATTCACTGTGTCATAGCTTGGGTATTGAAGGAAAAGAAAATGCCAAACCTAACATGGCTCGTATACTATATTTTAATTATTCGCTTTTCTGCATTACAAAATTTTTACAAATCACTTTCTTCTTGGTCCAGCACTTCTTTGCAGGCTTCTTAGGTAGCACTGTGTGTTGGTTGGACATGGATATCTAGGTCACGACCTTGGTTCCCAAGTCACTGCTCACAATTTGATAAAACCCCTCACATAGAAATACAGAAAAACACTATTAAGTAATACAGAAAAACAATACACTCAAAACTACTGAAAACCACTGGTCCCCACTATCTTGCAGGCTTATCAAGTCCAGACTTCCAACACTGAATATGCAGCCTCAAAACCACATATGTATAGACAATTTTTGAATAACTTGGAGAACATTTAAATTAATGGCAAATGCACTTACCAAATACTAATTTTAGCTTTCCAGGTCCTTTAATAACTGTATCAGTTGCACGGTACTGATCACCAAAAGCATGTCTTCCAATGCATATGGGTTTGGTCCATCCTGGAAATGTTGCGGATAAGAGAGAGCAAAGGAATGCGTGCATAGCACAAAAAAAGTATAATATGACATTTTCTCAATACCTGGAATAAGCCTTGGAACATTTTTGCAGATGATTGGCTCTCTGAACACGGTGCCTAAAGAAATAAAAGAAAAAATAGATTACAATAAATAACAAGGTTAATATGACTTCAGTGAGTGAAAATCAAAACTATATCCAGGTAAGTCATCACATACCGTTCAAAATGTTTCTGATTGTCCCATTTGGACTCTTCCACATAGATTTTAGGTTGAACTCCTTCATACGAGTTTCATCTGTTGGAATGGAAACCACAAGGTAAAAAACAAATCCAAAGTCATGAGAAGCATTTGTGCCTCCAAAATATATATATATATCCATCCATTCAATTGGTTCAGCTTTACCTGGTGTTATTGTTGCACATTTGATTGCAACATTATACCTACAATAGAAAAATAGCAGTGTAAGCTTGATTTAAATTTACCAGTACAAAATCGTGGCAGCAGGCTAGAGAATATAAGCAACTGAAACTATGAAAATGAGCAATTAAGATACCAGCGTCGAAATCTCTATGAACAGAGACATGGAATTTTACTGTCAATCTTTCCATTAAAAGATAATAGACCCTCAACCCAAATGGAGAATATGTCTAGTAGTCCATTCGTTTCTTTATAAATCACAAAACATGATTGGAAGCATGGCTTTAAATCCCGGCAGGATGGGGAGGCATCCCGGTCATCCTATCCTGTTCTTGTGAGAAAAGAGAAACTAGGACAATGCATGACTCTGAAACCCATCCATACAGGTAAAGAAGAAGAAAAAGAAAAGAAAAAAAAAGAAAAAAAGAAGAAGAAATGGGAAAAAAGGAAAGAAAATAATGAAGGGAGAAGGGGAAAAAAAAACGAAGGAAAGAAGAAAGAAGGGAAAGGAAGAAGAAAAGGCAAAACAAGGAAAGAAGGGATAGAAAGAAGGAAAGAAAGGAATGAAGAAACGGAGAAGAAAAGAAAGGAAAGAAACGAATGAAAAACAGGAAGAAAAGGAAAAAGAAACAACGAAAGAAAGAAGAGAGAGAAAGGGTATCTACCAATAAGCTCGACCTGGATGGCGAAACGGGCTGCCCCCATCCCACAGGATTTAAAAATCTTGATTGGAAGAAAGCTTTAGCTAATGCTACAGGTATTCATTCACACACTTAACTAGCAAAGGCATATTATTATGAGATACTACTAAGTACAAGCCAAACAATTAACGAATTTTGCACTACTGAGTCTAAAGAGATAAGACACAAGAATGTTTGAGGAAGATGCATCAAAGACTGGAAAAATTACATGATTAATAGGTCATAAAAAGAGCATGATGCTTACTTAAGAGTAGCTTCAGCACTTTCAACTGTAACTTTGTCATTTGTAGCATCACGATTGGGAAGTCCTAGGTCAAAGTACTTGATATTCAAGTCCAGAAATGGGAAAATAAGCTGCATGTTTCATCAAAACATCAGATCCAGAAGACGTGATCTTAAATCTGGCAACGATAACAAATACTCATCCAAGCAAAAAGAAAGGGCAGAGAAAATGGCAAGCAAGAAAGATGAAATAGAAAAGCCAAGTACGATATTAAATTCATCGCCCACCTTATCTTTGATTGATTTCCAAATGACCCGAGTCATTTCATCCCCTGCACCAAAGAACCAAACAGATGAAGCCAGTAATTACCAAATATGTGACTTGCAAAAGCCATATAAACATAGTACATCCTTCGAATCAAAACTATTATTTTGTCCAAGTATCAAAAAGCTTCTCAGGATACTAAAACAAAATATTCCGTGATTCTATAATTTTATAATAGGAAAAACATTTAAGTTCATCAAAACATAAGTAATGAAAAGCATATTGAACACCAAAAAATTGGCGCCGCAGTTATGTAATATATGCATTTATTTGCGTATGCACGTCAAATGATTGATAGATACATGATCTTTTGATCTTGCAAGCGGCAATAAAATTCTCAAGACAATATATACTCTTAAAATATGTTAAATTGCAAAAATATTCTCTCCATAATAAAGTAGCATCGCAGTTAACCAACAACCTTCAATTTCGCAGGGGTGGGGAAGGTTTTGCACGTTTAAACGCCAGTCCTAGCAAATTATATCATCATCTAATAACAAAATGGTTTTCTTTGATTAAAAAAATCCACAATATTTTCCCACGTTTGAGAGAAGTAAATCAGAAAACTCGGCAAAGTAACTGAGAAGCGTCCGAAGTAAGAATTTACACAACAGCGGTTTTTAATCATCTGAGACAGCTTATCAAACACTTGAACAAGAAAAGAAAAAATTGTGATTTTGGAACTTCACAGTATCAGATAACCATGAACATGTAGTTGATGCATCGAGATAAGTAGAAGCGCATAGATCGCGGAAGGGGAGGAAGGAGGAGAGTTGGTGCTCACCGTCCATCTCGACGATCGGGTTCGCGACCTTGATCTTCCCCAACGCCATCTCTGGGAGAGAGCTCGTGAACGCGAGAAACGGCAAATCGAAGAGCGAAGGGGGAAAATCCGAGCACGGAAGGGGAACGCAGTGGGACGCCGAGGAAGCGCTTATATAAGGGCCGCGCCGGCCGGCCGACGGATGGCAAGAGGGATTTGGCGAAGCGACCGACAGGTGCCTGTGTATCTAAAGGCCTAGTTTTATTGTCCAGCTATGGGTCTGGGGCACGTGGCAGTGTGTGATCTGTTCATTGTAATATTATATCTTTCGGTTGGTGTGGCTAATCTCGTTTACTCGCGATTGGATTGGACTGGATTGGCGTGCAACGAGCGTGTCGGGTCTGGTCACACCACGAAGCCGTACAAGCCATCAATCACGACCGCCTATTGTCCTATGTATCAAATACGCATCTCGATGCATTATTATCAAAATAAACGGTTGTGATTGATGCAAGGCACCGCCACGCCGTGCACGTCATGTAGGACATGAAAGACGCCGCCGATACAGTAGACGCGAGAAGCAAGTGTAAGCGCCCTAGTTTAGATGGACTCGGCCCCTTTGAGTCAAACTGAATCCAGTACAGTTGTTGGGTCCCATTGTGGTTTGTTGGTCCCGAAGATAAGACACCGTTGACGTGAGGCTGTGACCAGCCTACTGAAAATGACCAACCCGTGTGTTTATCCAGAAATAAAATAAAATATATTTATATACATGATCATGTATTTTTATATATTTTGTATATTTTATGTAATTATATGTTAAGGGGTATTCATGGCTTGGTGCTTGTTATAATTATATATTAATGGGTCATTTTGTGAAAAAAAAAAGAGCCTAAAGATTAGGTTTTTATTACCTAGTCATATTACCAGGAACATAACAGACCACCGGTGTGGAGCTTTTTATCCTTCAAGTTATTTTTTTAATATGTCATCTCAGTCTTGGTATGAAATGTCATTATAGTCCTTGTATAGAGTCCATTCTCCAAGTGTTTAGTGGGAAGCTATGAGCTGATTGGATCCAATCCTTGGCATTAATATGCTGTCCTTAGTTCTTGCCTGATGTACAGAAATGACCCAGAGAGATGAATGAGGGCTTTGCCACGGGCTAGGTCTCTTGGCTAGCTCGGTATTTCGCACAATAAACTAGCATATTTGGGTGATCCATCGAGCCGATGCAATTCATAGCCTAGTTGCAGCATAAAACACCAATGCTGAATCTCCTTGCCATGCAACAAACCATCGTTGCAGAGCTTTTCACTTTTCTCCTTCTCAATGATGTTATCATAGTCCTAATCCGTTCTCCAAGGTTTTGGTGCGAAGCTAGGAGCTAGTTGGTCCCAATCCTTGGCCTATTGTTTTGTCCTTAGTTCTTGCCATATAGACATAGAGGACTTTGCCATATGCCGGGTCCCTTGGCCAGCTCGCTATTTTGCATTAGGAATTAACCTAATTCTTGCAATTGCTCCAAATACCCTCTTTTAGCTTCTAGGTCTATTTTTTAGTTCAAAATCTCTCTTACTAACTGGAAATAAGAGAATTAGTGGATCTGTTCCGCTCGAAATAGGATGAACTCCTGTTTAAATGTCTAGACACATGAATAATTACATGTGGATTGTCGTGGCCTCAGACTTGGGTTAATTTTATGTTGTATGGAACCAAAGCATTAAATGTTTTCAGTTTCAAGATGCTAGCTTGCCAGCAGGGCTGGCTCCAGCCTTAGGTGACCTAGGTTGTCGCCTAAGGCTCCGGCCCAAAGGAAGGCCTCCACCCAGACTCCGTATCTACAGTGAATCATGGTCGTAGAGCCAGAGCAATAGCTACCTCAACAAGACATGGGAAGATGAGGGTGTTCGGAGTCGCTGTCCGCCCGTCCTAATCCCATCGCCCACGGCAAAAAAGTTATAAACCTACACTACGCCTCTGGCAGCCTGGCTCCTCTGGGCTCTGGCTCTATGCCTCTACCTCAGTTATTCTCTGGCTATAAACCTACTCTTCAGCTCTTCTACGTCTTCTTCTTTTACTCCTCATCGTCATCCTCTTATGCAGTTTTGCTTCATCGTCTTCGCCTTTGTTGTGACCAACAAGGGCGCCGGCGAGCGGGCGAGGCCGTCTCTGGCCGGCCGTCGGGGTTACTGTGAGAACCCGTGCGGATGTGTATTTAATCCCACATCGGTTATTCGCTGGATAGATTTTGGGTACTTATACAGGATTAAGGAACCTAAATAAAACCTTCCGGCTAGCCATTTTGTGTGAGGTCCTGGGTTGTTATAAATGGTATCAGAGCGGATCCGGCCCATAACCTATGTGAACTAGGGACACTGCAGCACGGATCCATTGGGGCTGATCACGGACCAATCGTAGTGTTTGTGATTAGATATGAACCCTTAGCCTGACGAGGATGTTAGGGCTTGAACGGGGGGAGTATGTGAGAACCCGTACGGGTGTGTGTTTAGTCCTACATCGGTTATTCGCTGGGTAGATCTTGGATACTTATACTGGATTAAGGAACCTAAATAATACCTTCTGGCTAGCCATTTTGGGTGAGATCCTGGGTTGTTACAGTTACAACTTACAAGGAGTACCGCCGACTGTGGGCCCTTCTCCCCCTCCACCTGCAACCAAAAAAGGCTTCCGTATGAGCAGAAGTTGCCAATATAGTAAAATCTATTAATTATTTTATAGAAAATCTAATTCAAATCGCACTTCCATTAAGAGCTTCGGAGCATTTGAGCCCTGTTGCCACCTTGCTACCTCGTTTATTCCAAATGACTTTCAAGTGGGGGAGGATGCTTCAAATTAGCAGACGGCCATGTCTTGTGTCAACCATGCATTTGGTTGGGCTGGTATTTTAGAATCTATATCTTCTACGTACAATAGAAATTGCTAGAGGCAAGGCTCATCCATCTGTAGCTCCTTTTTTTTAGTTTTTATCAGTATGACTAGTTTCCATCTTCCTTAGATTAGATTCATCGAATACCTTTTCTATCTTTATAATTTATATAAGAGATATATAAATAAATATTTAGTCCCACGTTAGCTACATAGATTTTGAATACTTATAATTTTTAGGCAACATCCTAAGTTTACAGTTTATATGCGCGTCAATTCATAAGAAGCGTACCTTGCTGTAGGAGCAAAGGAGATTAGTATGTGAAAATAGAGCAAGAGGGTATTCATAAAATCTAATCTAAATAATCCTAACAGGTGAAATTCACCACTTGTATTGCACGTGCCAAATCCTAGGAACCCATGCACGCCAGTGGCGTGTGTGAGAAAGGCCGGCAGAAATGGCGGCATCCCTTTTTTGGTTGGAAACCTCGGCTCTTGGCCTTCGGTGAGTTCAATAAATCCTCGCAAATCGCAATAGTGGATAAACATTATTTACTCCGAAGTCCTACCTTTCCAGGACTCCTGATCTCTGATGATGATTTATCCTAGGGTCGCGCTACGTCACTGGTCTCCTTGATTGGATGAGGGGAAGACACGTGCGAACCGTGGATTCGTGCATCAGAATGTGATGTCGCCGAGTTGGATGATAAAAATATTCCGGCCGTGGCCTGTTGCTTCTGATTGGTTGGTTGGATCGTGTTTGTCTCGCTGCAAGCCCAGAGAGTATGACGCTTTATTCGCGTTTCCAGGGGTCGAGATTCACACCTGGATGCAGCGCCGTCGTGCCAACTGCCAAAGGTAGCGGCCCACTCCAAGTTTTAACGGTTCGTGCACTAAAATCTAGGTGACTAGATCTTGGTACATGCAACCGAGTTCAGAGAATATTACGTGGCACCACCTCCATCACTATTTTGCATCGAAGCAGGCCAGGACGGGGCTATCTAATCGAACAAATGCGCGTGATTTTGTGGCATTTAATAATTATATTTTCCTTTTCTATTTATTGCTGTCCAAAATCCTAGTCAGAGAATTTGGACTAGTTTCGAGCAGGAGAGATCGAACACGAGTTCAAAAACAGCAGGTCGGTTATGGTTGTGCTTGGATGAAGAGATCTTCTAAAACCGGATCCAAAAAACAAAATAGAAACAACATCAAAGATCATCAAATTTTGTTCAATTGAGAATCCTTTGATATCTAAATATGGTAGAATATTAGAGAACAGCAGAGATTTGAGAGAGCGAAAATAGCAACATAAGCGAGAGTGCGAACATAAGAATGAGCTTACGGCAGATGAAATTGATGACGAGTACTAAGAAAGACGGACATGCATTTTAATTACTTAGGCCCTGTTTGGGGAGCTTTTGGAGGGTCAAAAAGCACTTTCTGGCCCTCCAAAAGTACTTTTAGGGAAAAAAGTGTGTTTGGTAAAATTTCTAAGAAGCTGTTTCAGCTTTTGCGGGAAGCTGAAAACAGCTTTTTGGCAGAAGCTCAATTTTGGAGCTTTCCGAAAACGCTGTTTTCAGCTTTGTCGGGAAGCTGTATTTTTGACCAAAATATCTCTATTTAAAAGTTTCTTCTTCCTCCTCAATCCCACAACCTCTTCTCTCTCACCATCCCCCTCTCTCTCTCTCTCTCCCTCTCTATCTCCTTCTCCTCAATGCCGTCGGCCCTCCTCTTTTCTTTTTTTTTTGCGGAGGCAGCCACCACGCCGGCCACCCGTGGCCCGCCCCCCAGCCCCACCCGAGCCCCCGCCGCTGCGACCACCACACAGCCGAAAAAAAAAGGAAGCGGAGGAAGGGGCCGCCATGGCCGCTGCCTCCCCGGCCGGCCCGCCGTCTCGGCCCCCTCCCGAGGCCCTCCCTCCCCCGCGGTCGCTGCGGCACGCCGTCCCGGCCCCCTCCGAGCCCCTCCTCCCCCGCGTCGCCGCGGCACGCCGTCCCGGCCCTCTCCCGAGCCTCCCTCCCCCCGCGGTCGTCGGGGCCCGCCATCCCGGCCCCCTCCCGAGCCCCCTCCCCCGCGGTCGCCGCGGCACGCCGTTCCGGCCCCCTCCCGAGCCCCCCTCCCCCGCGGTCGGGGCCCGCCATCCCGGCCCCCTCTCGAGCCCCCCTCCCCTGCGGCCGTCGGGCCGCTGTCCCGGCCCTGTCCCGAGCCCCCCTCCCGCGGCCGCCGCCCCGCCATCCCGGCCCCCCTCCGCGGCCGGTCCCCCTTCCGGCGCCGCCGGCTTTGCGGGAGAAGAAGAAAGGAGAAGAAGGAAAAGAGGAAGGAAGGAGAAGAAGAGAAGAAAAGAAAAGAAAAAAAGGAAGAAAAGGAAAGAAAAAAAGAGAAAAAAAAAGAAAAAAAAAAAAAAAGAAAAAAAATAAATAAATAAATAAATAAATATTATATAAATGAACGAATAAATAAATAAATAAAATAATAAATAAATATATTTCAATGAAAAAAATAATAAATAAATAAATAAATAAAAATATTAGTAATTATTTAACCAATTTTTTTCACCTAGTTAGAAAATTTGTTAGAGAAATAAATGGTCATCAAAAGAGTAAAAAATTAATTTATACTAATAATATAATATTTTATACATTTATTATTGTATTATACTAAATATAATATAATATAATATTATGTTATGTTAAATAATTTAATATTATTTTAAATTATTATCCTATAGTATACAATGTTATAGTACTATATTATAATAATATTATGTTACATTACATTAATATTATACTATATCATATTTATGTATTAATATATATTATATTTTATTATGCACTATTGTATAATACTAATAATGTCCTTTATGGTCATTTGTCATACAAAAGTACTTTCTCAGTTTGTTTACCAAATAAATGTTAAAGTGCCACAGCACTTTAGAAATGTAGTTACCAAACAGCAAACAGCTTTTTATAAAAGCTCTACTTCCAACAGCTCTACTTCTAACAGCTCTACTTCCAACAACTCTACTGCCAACAGCTCCCCCAAACAGGGCCTTAGTAACTATCTGCTTGTTACGGGGGTTGATAGCGGAGATTGTACGATAATTGTTTTACATGTACAACAATATAACCATCCCACAATGTGCTTTTATAAATGCACGGGTCATAACCATCATTTTAATGAACTTTAACTGTCTTAAATGTATTTTAATCTAAAAACACATGGTTTATCGCTATTTGTTGTTCATACAAACCGACGGCTCAATCGTCTGCTTAGGTTGACAGGTTGAACGATGCTAAGGTCAGCACCCTTGTCTACTACCGAGGTTAGTATATGCCACTGATAGGTGGTAAGCCGGCCATCATAGCTATCAATTTGTGGACTATTAAATGCGAACATTCTACTTTGAATGATTAAAAAGAAGAAAGGAACTAGGACGTTACCGATGGCTTAGGCCCTGTTTGGGGGAGCTGTGGGCAGTAGAGCTGTTGGAAGTAGAGCTGTTGGAAGTAGAGCTGTCTGAAGTAGAGCTATTATAAAAAGCTGTTTGCTGTTTGGTAATTACATTTGTAAAGTGCTGTGGCACTTTAACATATGTTTGGTAAACAAACTGAGAAAGTACTTTTATATGACAAAATTACCATAAAGGACATTGCATAGTATTATACAACATAACATAATAAAACATAACATATATTAATACATAAATATACGATATAGTATAATATTATTGTAATATAAATAATATTATTATAATATATCATAATAGTAATATAATTATTAGAGTAAATTAATTTTTAATAATATAACATAATATTAAATTATTTAACATAACATATTAATGTATTATGATATAATGTAATATATATTATATTTATAGTATAATACAATAATAAAGGTATAAAAATATTATAATTATTAGTATAAATTAATTTCTCATAATATAACATAATATTAAATTATTTGAAATAACATTTAATGTATTATGATGTAATGTAATATAATATAATATTTATAGTATAATACAATAATAAAGGTATAAAATATTATAATTATTAGTAAAAATTAATTTTCATAATATAACATAATATTAAATTATTTAAAAAAACATATTAATGTATTATGATATAACGTTTATGATATTATATTTATAGTATAATACAATAATAAGATATAAAATATTATAATTATAGTATAAATTAATTTTTAAATAAACATATATTAAATTATTTAAAATAACATATTAATGTATTATGATGTAATGTTATGTAAATAATATTTATAGTATAATACATAATAAGGTATAAAATTATTTAAAAAACATAATATTAATTATTTAAAATAATAAAGGTATAATTTAATATTTTTATTTATTTATTTATTATTTATTTGTTCATTTATATACATATTTATTTATTTATTTATTTATTTTCTTTATTTTCTTTTTCTTTCTTTTTTTCCTTCTTTTCTTCTTTTTCTTTCCTTTTCTTTTTTCTTCTCTTCTTTCTCCTTCTTCCTCTCTTCCTTCTTCTCCTTTCTTCTCCGCAAGGCCGGTGGCGCCGGAAGGGGCCGGGCCGCGGCGGCTGCGGAGAGGCCCGGGACGGGCCCCGGCGACCGCGGGATGGGGCTCGGAGGGCCGGGACGCGGCCGCGACGACTGCGGGGGGAGGGGGGCTCGGGAGGGGCCGGACGGCAGGCCGCGGGAGGGGCTCGGGAGGGGGCCGGGACGGCGGCGCGACGACCGCGGAGGGAGGGGGGCGGGACGCGGGCCGCGGGAGGGGGGCTCGGGAGGGGCCGGGACGGCGGCCTCCGACCGCGAGAGGGGCTCGGGAGGGCCAGGACGGCGGGCCGCAGGGGGAGGGGTGCTCGGGAGGGGGCCGGGACGGCGGCCTCGGCGACGTGAGGGAGGGGGACATTGAGAAGAAGGAGATAGAGAGGGGGGAGAGAGAGAGAGAGAGGGAGGATGGTGAGAGAGGAAGAGATGGTGGGATGGAGATTTTTGGGAGGAAAATGAACTTTTAAATGGGGGTATTTGGTCAAAAACAGCTTTCCGACAAAGCTGAAAACAGCGTTTTCGGAAAGCTCCAAATGGAGCTTTGCCAAAATGTTTTCAGCTTCCCGCAAAAGCTGAAACAGCTTTTCCAAAATTTTATCAAACATCCTTTTTTACCTAAAATACTTTTTGGAGGGCCAGAAAGTGCTTTTTGGCCTCCAAAAGCTCCCCCAAACAGGTATTCGTGTCTTGCGTTTTTGAAGTAAAAAGATGAACCTTAGCCCTGACAGGTAGTCAGATATCTTCTACATCGTCCACCACGTTACAATTTACGTGACATTGCATATGGATGGAGCAGCGCAAGCTCACTTCGACGTTGTACTTAAAATTAAACAGAATATAACATATGCAGGAAAAAAAAAATGACTGCATCGAGAATCTCTTCAAAGTGAATACATGAAACAATGGAAAGCTTGAGGCGTAGTTGATCCAATATCCCAACTCATCGGTGCTATAAAGACAACAAACTCAACAGACCAAGAACTGAGATCAGGGATACCAAGTTTGAATTCTCAGCATCGTTGCTCAAAATCACAAATCTATAGCACTACAATGGTCCAGCATGTCTCAAGCTCAACAAATAACTAAGTAGAGGAATGCTTTCACTAGGCCTCTTTCCTCATCTTCCATTTCCTCTGCTATCACAGAGCTCAGCAGCTGCTGACAATGGAGAGGCTCTCAAACCAGACTGACTTGGAAATGTGAACTATGACTCTATGAGTGCAGTCGCCAAGCAGCGAAATATCTTTCACCATTTCTTCCCTCCCTCTTTAATTATCCTTCCCTCCATCTCAGTTTTCCCTTTCCCCCATCAGGGGTATCTAAAAGGCCACGGCGGTCGGATCCGAGCACCGGTCGTCCCTGGAGTCGGTCATCAACAACCGACGCTATATAAGCATCGGATGAGATCCGTACCCAAACCCACGCGCTACTTACGGCACCTCCCGCCCCCTCTCTCTTCTCTCTCATCGCTTTCGATTTCCCGACTCCGATTGGGATTTAGTTTTGGAGCCGGACGTCCACGAAATCTCCACAAAAACATTAAAAAAGAAGAAAAAAATAGAGAACGGCCAACAAGGCGCGTTGTATTCTCTCGTCCCATCAGCCCATCCAAATTCTCCCAAAGAGTTGGAATAGAGAATTAGGGTTTCTTTTCCCTCTTTCCTCGTAATCTCTTCATCTTTCGTTCTTTTCGGATTCGAGGTTTCTTAGGGTTTCTTTTTTCTTCTCGATCTCGTCGGGAATTTAGGGTTTCTCCTCCAGGATTTCGGTCTTCCTCCGCCGTTCTGGAAGGATGATCTTTGAGCGGAGTTCGAGAGCCCGAATGCCAAGCTTGAAGGCCTGCAACGCGGAGGGCGACTCGTTTGCGACGACAGGGAGGGGACGAAGAGAGCCGCCGGAAGCGGCGGAGGGAGGATGATGGCTCGTTTCCGGTTAAGATGATCGAGACGTCTCCCCTGACGCCGGGATGCCGTACGTTGCAGGGTTCCGGCGCGGGAGGAGCTGACCTGTGCGGCCGTGCGCGTCGTCCTGTGCACCGAGGTCTCCTGTTCCGGCGAAGGGAATCGGGGTCCGGGATGGGGGGAGCCGCGGCGCGGCGCCATTGTGCGGACATCAAGGGGGAGGGTCCAGGTGCTTCCTTCCCGTTCAGTGACTCGGTCCTCATTGACCCCTGGAAGAAGGAGAAACCCAAGGGGCAGGCTCGGACCCTCATTTCCATGATGCGGGTGGCGTTCTTGGCTCAAACAGAGCTTGAACTATAAAGGCGCCACATTTGTTACTGTAGAGCCCAATTCACTCGCATTGCTGGGGGAGGAACAGTGCTATCGGCCTGCCGAAATTTAAGTGCCAAGAAGTACTCCAGTTCTCACAGCACGCTTACATCCCTTAATGAAAGTCTGTTGGAGTGGAGGAGAAATATCGACCTTCAGTACCTTATGTGGAGAACCAATGGTTGGTCGTTCGAGCAAGTGGCAGTGGAATGTAGGTCTCGAAAGGAGAGTGCTGAGCGGAAGGCGGATGTCTACTGGCCGAAGATTTTGTTTTGGGTGATATAGTTTGGCGAAGTCGGGGAAGAAGTACCTGCTTGGCCTGCTATGGTGATTGATCCAATGCAGCAAGCTCCTGAAGTCGTTCTGAACTCCTGCATTCCAGAGCTCTCTGCGTGATGTTTTTTGGGTACTCCGGAAATGGAAATGGAAATGAAAGGGTAACCAGATTTGTGTTTGATACGGTCGTCTTGTTGATATTTTTTATACTTACTGCTGATATTCTATTTCGCTTTTGATCTTGTTTCACGTTTCTGCAATTAACGGTGTACAGGACTATGCAGGGTAAAACAAGGAATGATCTTTCCGTTTATAGACTATCTAGACAGGTCCGTACTGCAAGGTCTTAAACTTTAGAGAGTTTCTTCTGAAGTGGATCCTTCTGGAAACTACTTATTTTCATTGCTTTCAGGGCCAAACTCAGTTGTACAAGAACAAGTCTACAGTTTTAGGATGCTATCGAGGAGGCTTTCTTAGCTGAGCTTGGTTTCTTTGGAATTCAGATGGATGGGATGAATACAGCTGGGCAGTCTATTATAATCAATCTGTCCGTGGAGGTCTCCAAGAGGCCACTGATTCGAACCATTATCAGGAATGTCAACCACAGATGCAGGTATCTTTCTTTTATGGATAACCCAGAGGACACACTGTGACTTTTAAACATTAGGATGTTGGGTAGACATTTCGTTTCAATATTGAATTTCATGAAGTTCTAGTATTTCTTTTTCTTTTGCTGTTTCATTTCTGTGTTCCGGCAATAAATAATTGCTGTACAAGGACTTCTTTCTGAATTATGTGAATTTAATTGTTTTAGTTTTCTTTGTAGGCTGTAAACAAATCAGGACCTCATTGTGAAATTGTGGGTTGAGTCTTCCTTCTAAAAGTGCAAAAAAATGAAACATGATTCAGAACAATTACTATGTAAACATTGTGCTAAGGTTTGTATTAATATGCTTCAACAATGTCTTCTTTTAGTGCGTTTATCTTTGAAGTCTGCTTAGCAGTTGGACAGCTAGTGTTGCTTGTATAGCTTGTCTAAAATGTTGTACAATGTTTACAATTGTGTACTTTGCTCTTTTTGCAGCTTTTAAAGTCCAAACAGTATTGCGGTATATGCAAGAAAATTTGCATCACACGGATGTGGAAATTGGTAATAAATGTACCTGTTGAGTGAATCTATTTGTTATTTATCCTCCACTGATAGAAATGTGACAAGGCTTTTATTTGGACTTCCAAATTAGGTTTGTTGTGATGGATGTCAAGTTTGGGTTCATATAGAATGTGACAAAACATGCGGTAGCCTAAAGGTATTTTTTCCCTTAATCTTGCTTTAGTCATGCTTCAATTATAATTTGACAACATTTTATTTTTTCTTCAAATTTGTGCTGTCTTGAGTATGAGAGTGGTTTTCACTGATAGCGTATGTTATTTTTATAGGATCTGGAAAACACTGATTACTTTTGCCCTGATTGCAAGCCAAAGTATTTTAAATTATCTGATACAGTGAAAAGCATTCAACATTAGGTACTACTTCTTCCTGACCGTTAGCCATTGGACAGTAATGTTGGATGTACCTACTGATTTTAACTAATGATGCTTGCCTTCTGAACAGATGTGAGAACAGCAGTTTGCAACACAGACTTCCTGAGGAGATGATTGTTTGTTGTTGTGGTATTGAAGGGATATATTTACCAGAGCAGCATGTGTAAGCATCAAAGTTTGTTGACTCGTATTAAAGACAAAATATAGATAACTCTTTCTTGGCAAAGCATGAATTAAATAAGCCATATTGTTACTTAAATCACATGGTTTCTTTTCTATATATGCTGGTTTGAAATATGTATTGGCAGACTAATTAGGCTGTCAATTATATTTTCTGTTGCAATGATTAATTATATATTTTCATTAACACTAGTTGGTTTAGTTCTGGCGGTATGCAACTCTGTTAATGTATGTTGGAGCAGTCACCACCTTTTTCATATATCAAGCAGTTAGAATATAAGTGGATTAATATAGCATGAGATCCTTATTTAATAAGGTAATTGGTAATCTTGGATAGGCAAGTTTGTCTTCTTTGTCAAATGATGAATAAAACCAAATCTCATGAAAAAAAAGGACAACTAACATCTTGGCCTTGAATGAAGTTTGGAATCAACAAACATGTAATATATGGCAGAAGCTTTCTTGCATAAGAGTTGTTTATTAAACTAGTAAAGATAGCCATGAATTTGGTGATTCATGACCTGACCACGTTGTTCATGTATAAATTGATCATTACTTTGCTCTGTTTTTCCCCTTCTCGTACTTTATCACTTCTGTCTTGTCTACCAAGATACCTGTGGATTTCTTCATGGGCATGCATAAGATCAAACACTTTCAGTGTCTCTGGGCACCACTGTCTGCTTTAGTGTGGACGTGCTTTGTTTTTCTCATGCACATGTATATTATTTCCAGTGCTTTCTTCTCAAGTTTCTTTATGGAGCTCACTTCCAATTCTTGTTTCTTAACTTTCAATGTTGAACTAAGTTGAGGCACATCTCATTTTAAGGAATCCCAGCATCTTGGATAAATTGAAGCAGACATGATTTCATGCAATATTTTTGTGACAAGGTGCATACATTATAGGGGCTGCTATGATGCAAGTTTTGTTAATATAGTCCAAATAGGAGGATCTTGATGGAAGTAGAGAGGGAGAATGGAATTCAAAATTTAACTTTCTTTGATGTAGTTTTTTGTTCTTCATGGCTATAAACATTGAAGATGGACTCGCATAGCTGATCAAAATTGTGGGATGTAATATGATTATGATTTTCCCATATTATTAATTTTTCATTCAGGGGAGGGTTTATCAGATTATTGGATGGCTTGGCCTTGTATGCTAGTCTTTATGGCAGAATCTAGTCAAATGTTTTGTTCAATTGCTTATTATTTTCTTTACAAATTTATGTATCTTGCATAGCTGTGTATTAACTATCAACATTTAAATTGGTTTTGTAGGGTTTTATGTCAGTGTGTGGCTTGCAAGACAAAGAAGTCAACACTTTGTGAGTGGGAACGGCATACAGGTTCTAGAAGTAAAAATTGGAAGATTAGTGTTAAAGTCAAAAGTACAATGCTGCCACTGGGAAAATGGGTTTGTATTTGATGAAGATACAGTATTTTCTGATTAAGTTTACAGCTTCCATGGACCATCATTCTTTTTTTCTTTTTCTTTTTCTTTTTTTCTGGGAAAGCATTGCACACTTGTTTCTAGCTCAGCTTTTTCTTTAGATGAACATCTCATAACTTGTAAATTAAGTCCTTCAGGCGGAATCCATGATCATAAGAATTGGACAGAATCTCTACTCGAAGCTCTTAATCATTTTATGCTGGTTATTTATAATACTGATATATTTATATATTTGGTTTCTACATTGCCATTATTCTTCGAATAATAATAATATTTTTCAAGATATGTTGCTATCCAGTTGGTGTAAAAGTAGAGTTTTGCTGAATGAAATGTTCTTATAGTTGAGAATCTGGTATATTGCTTTGAATGTTAACTTTGATCATGGTATTGTGCAGATAGAACAATATGGTGGGTCTTCTGCAAACCATGCTAAATGCTTACCTCCAAAAAAGAAACAGAAGCTTATAGCATCACTGCAGGGTACAGCACTTCTCAAATGTTACTGTTCTTCTAATTTAGCAACTTGTGTTAGCAATTGCTACACATATGCCCGTCACTCCCGAAATCCTTACTAGACAAACTAATTGTGGTTGTGATTTTTTTCTTGACAGAACCATATGATCCAGTGTATGCTAAATGGACAACAGAGCGTTGTGCAGTCTGCAGATGGGTTGAAGATTGGGATTACAATAAAATCATTATCTGCAACAGGTAGGCAATCATTTCATCATCTGGGTTTTTAGCCTACTCTGCCACTATTTCTTTTCTTGGGGTCCAGGCTAAAGTTAAAAAGATGATGACAGAACTCTTTAGATAATCTACTATCAAATTCATATAATTTCCAGATGCCAAATAGCTGTCCACCAGGAATGTTATGGAGCACGAAATGTACAAGATTTCACGTCCTGGGTTTGCAGGGCATGTGAAATGCCTCTGCATAAATGGGAGTGCTGTCTTTGTCCTGTAAAAGGTATTTTTCGATATATTTCTGAATTTCCATCTTATTATGTTTGTATTATTCATCTGTTATGAACAGATGTCTTTATTTTTATAAACAGATGCCTCTGCATTACAAACTGAACAAGTTGATCTGGTTGCTATCTTAATTTCCAAGTCATATGTGAAAATCCTGTTGGATGCCCTATGTTTAGTTATTGAATTTGTCAATGACACAGTTGCTTCACTGTCTATTTAGTTGGCGAATTTGCTGCATGTTTGATTTCCATTATGAGTACATATAAATCTTAATAACTTTGCCTGTGTTATTTCATAGGGGGCGCTTTAAAGCCAACAGATGTTGATTCTTTATGGGTCCATGTTACATGTGCCTGGTTTCAGCCAGAAGTTCTTTCTCCAGTGATGAAACCATGGAGCCTGCTGTTGGCATATTGAATATTTCTCCACAATCATTTACTAAGGTTAAGATGTTATTGTGGTGATATGATCTTTTAAATAATTGTCCTCTGTAGTTTTCTACAAATATAACATGGCATCGTTCCAATACAATTTCACGAGCTTGTAATTTTGAAATAAGATGATTAAATTACTGATTTGTTTTCATTGTGCCTGCAGACATGTGTGATATGTAAGAAGATGCATGGTGCATGCACAAAATGCTACAAGTGTTCCACTTATTATCATGCAATGTGTGCATCAAGAGCAGGGTATCGCATGGAGGTATTGACTGATCATAATGAAGATGAAACATATCGTACTGTGAAAATGCTAACAAAATTTTTTGAACTAGTAAGCTAAAGGGAAATTATTTCAATTCTTTTCTTGGGTTTGTCAAGCATGTGAGAAAAAACCATAATAATAACTTGATTCCTCCTACAAATTTTCCCTGAACGCTCTAGTAAGGCTTTTTATTTTTATGTCGTGGTGATTTAGGACCCTGAATTCTGAGTAGGGATGTTCAATGTGCAAGTCATTGAACTATGACTTACACAGTGATTATGCATGGTCTGTAAATGCAACTTTTTTACATTATAAATGTTAGATCATCATTTTACATTTCCCCCCTTTTGCTATATCATCATTTTGATAACTAGTGGAAAAGGATGATTGAACTACATTTGCTTTGACAATTGCAGTTGCACTGCTTAGAAAGAAATGGGAAACAGATAACACAAATGGTCTCATATTGCGCATTTCACAGGTAAGATTTTCTGGATCATGATATTTTGTAATTAAAATCTTTCATATGGCTGTTTGGACCTCCCATGCGGTCTTTTTCTGCACTCTTCTAAGCATGATGAAAAGCGACCTCTGGATGTTGAATACTCCATTGCATTTCAATTTGTACAGTACAGCTGGCAGCACTTGTTTGCATTAATATTAAAAAGCAGCATGCTGCTGCTGCTGCCATTATTTGCAGGGCAATGTATAAAGCCTGCAGTTAAAATTGGAGTTATTGGAATTTCCTGTATATCATATTTCAATTAAGATGAATTTACCATTTTCTGTGGCAGGGCTCCAAACCCAGATACTGTCTTGATTGTGCAGACACCAGCAGGTGTTTCTCTACCAAAAATTTGCTCCAAAATAGTGAGAAGCAGACTGGTTCGAGACTGATTAGGAAGGACATCACCCAGGATGCAGCCCTACCTACTTCACCTTCTGAATCTTCATCTGCTGCGAGGTGCCTGATTTACAAAAGGATAGACACTAAGGTATGTTACTGGAGATCTTATTCTTGCCGATGCAGAAGCACTTTTTGTTTGGGAAATTGGATCTAAAAATTCTGATGTCTGAGTGTTTAAATCATTCAGATGTCCTTTAAATGCTGAACACTTAATAATAATGCTCCTATGGCAATTTTTAACACGGTTACAAATTCTTCATTTTATCTTTCCCCCCTTGATAAAGATTGTGGTTTCTGGACCTTGTTGAGTCTGTCACTTTGCAACCTTAATGTCATTTGATTCTAAATTCTTGTACCGGTAACCATTTAACTTTAGTAAAACAGACAGATAGGTTGCTACATTTTTTCCTTAGACCATGCAAATCTCGTCATAATCTTCATTTGTTACATAGAGTATAGCATCTATAGAACATAAGCATGTTTGGACTTATCTTTGAATAATTTGGCTAACATTTAATGCTATAAGATGGAGTTTCTGTATACTTGTTGTGTTGGTTAATATTGCAGTTCTAGTTTTATTTTTCCTTCTTAAATCATTGTGTGCTTCTCTACCTATATTAAATTCCTATATTAAATTGTTTATCTGCTTTTCAGAGAAAACAAGAGGAGGCTATTGCCTGCCATGTGATGGGGCCTCGCCACCATCCTTTGGATGCTATTGAAATTTGAATGCTCCTTAGGGTAATTCTCCGTTCAATACACATGTTATTAGTCTTCAGATCCTTCTGATTTAGAGAGTGATAATCCATGGAAATTTTAAGATACTCCTTTGATCTTGTGAACAGGAAGAGAAGGATCCTAAATCATTTTTGACATTCAGGGAACGCCTTAAATACTTGCAGGTAATTTCTTCTTCATCTACATTTTCTTTCACTGTACAGTTTTTTTTATTCTCATTAGTTCTTTGTTTGCTCATGTCTCCAGTCAACTGAACACAGTAGGTCTGCTTTGGTAAGTCTGGAATACATGGGATGGGGGCCTCTTTGCCCGTCGGAACATTCAGGAAGGAGAAATGGTACTACTTTCAACTATGAAGTACTCAGAAGTTTTTTTTTTGAAAAATTTAGATATCATTTTGATTTTTTGCCTCAAGATATAGCAGTTGATTCGGTGCTGTGGACTAGGTAGAGATCATGTAATTAAGCATGAAATTTGTTCAAAACCTTTAATCTGTTGATCAGTCCTTCTAGGATGATGTAGAAGCTTGCTGCTTATTGCTGAACAATATGATGATTTATTTGTATATGATGTTATTATTCTGCTGCTATCTTTTGAGATCATAATACTTTCATTTACGACTGGACTGTAGTTAAAGTATCTTAGTTGCAAAACTAAGTTGTTCTAGAAAAGATAAATCATCATATAAACATGTACATTGTCAAGTAAAAGTTCATACAGCATTGTACACTGAAGAGCATTTTTTTTAGCTGTGCAGTTTTAAGGATCAATAATGATCAATTTTTTTCGCTAATGAGAATCATTTTCCTTGTTCATGTAGTAGAAGAGAGGGGAACATCTCAGTACTTTCATCTTCTTTATACAAAATAGATTCTGAACTGCCTTTCTCCTTCTCTTTTTCGGACAAAAGACAAACAGGGGGTTGAGAATATTTGCCTTGTTCATGCAGTAGAAGAGAGGGGAACAGCTCAGTGCTTTCATCTTCTTTATAGACAATAGATTCTGATCTGCCTTTCTCCTTCTCTTTTTTTGGAGAGAGAAACAGGGGGTTCAGCATAGGCCAACTGGTTAAGGATATAATTCAAAAATTCTCTAGGAGACTATATCTGCTCTTACAAGACCAAAGATCTACAACTTGTTCCAAGTTATTTGCATCTTCTTTCTATTACTCCGTCCACTCCGGAGTCTAAGCTTTCAATTTCATACTCACCTGATGCTTCTTCTCCCCTTAACAAAGTTTTCACTTTTACTCTCAAGTCTCAAGTTACAAGAAGCCACCTAGAATTATCTAAAAAGATGGAGCCAGATTGCAACTCGATTTCCTTCTCCTCCTTCTCTATTCAAGGAGGATTCTGTACTTGTATCTCTGTGTGGCATGAGGAAAAAATTACCACCCTTGATTTTGGAAAATACCATTAGAAATCTAAGTCCATTTAAGTCGATGATGTTATCTACAAGTGTTCATACATGAAAAGTAATAATGCTACATTTGTTTTCATTGTTTCCATTGTAATGCTAGTGAACAGGCTTATGGGAAATAGGTAAATGTGAGGCTTGGAGGAGAATGTATCTGAGATTAATAGGTGGATGTCATGCTCTAAGAGGCCCAGAGGTAACAAAACACATGCATGGATAACAAAATGTTTGATGGGCTTGACACTTTCCATTCACATTGTTAGTGAAGCTTATATTTTTGGTTGGCATAGGCGTTGGTGGTGATAGAAATATCTTCTTTGCCTTCCCATTATGTCAGATTCAGATGTTGCTTCACTCAATTGTCTTAATCTAGGGGGATTTGAATTCGTAGTCTTGACATCTTTTTATTACGCTCAAGAATAGGAAATTAACTTAATTCACTGAATTGCTTATGTTCATCTTTTGTGAAAAGTTTCAGATTTGAATATCCAGACACAGATGCACCCATCATTATTGAGATGCTTATGATTGTCAATGCTGGAAGCTTTAGATTTAAGCCAACCGCACCTGCCCAATGCCTGCCCATAACCATAGCCACCTGATCACACATCCCAGCACCACCATCACACCACACCCTCACCTACCCACTATGAATGAATTGAATGCATATGGAGATGACATGTACATATATGGATACATACACTTCAATAGTCCATTTTGCTTAGTCACATATGAATAAAAGAAATACCCTTGATTTCTTAAATTGGACCTAACAAACCTGAGATTATATTCAGGTGGTTGAATATCGCGGTGAGCAGGTAAGACGCAGTGTTGCGGATCTAAGGGAAGCACGTTATCGGCTGGAAAAAAAGGATTGTTATGTGAGTCATCCTACGTCTAGCTTTCTGGCTCTGTTCTTTATACAACATAAAGTTCTAATGAAGAATGAACCTATGTTGAATTATTGACTTGTTAATTGTTATTTTACATATCTCTGCATCTTTGCTTGTGCGTATACAAATTTGTGCTTGCATGCTTTCACACTTTGTTGAGCAAACATGCAGATTCCACCTGTTTTATTTCTAAGGTCTAAGAAGAAGCAAAAACTGAAAGCGAGGTTCAGACCGAACCAGATAGAAAAACTGATGCAACAGTCTTCTTCCTAGGGAAAATCCTTGAATATACCTCCATTCCCTGATCTTCCAGAAGAAAGCTGGCCCAGCCATCTCATGCATGCATCTACTTTTTTTTTAATTTATTCTTGGTCTCTGTTCTGTCAGTGACATTTAAACTTAATGAAGAAGCATAAAAGGTCCCATAGAGCCAGCTGAATGGCATGTTGGGAAGTATCTTTCACTGTTTCACTTGATTTGACTGCAAGATAAGCAGCTCTCCTGCAAGAATTTTCCTTGTTTTAAACTATCATCGGTTTTCAGCCAACAAAATGCACTTACCTTCAACAGAGAGTCTCTGGCGTATCTTGTATATGTGATAGTACCCAAAATTTTGAAAAGCTATAGAATTCTTCATGTACTAGTTCTTGACATTCTCATTTCTACCTATTTGGCTGTAGATTCCAAGCTGCAGGATTCTAGAAGCATATTTGCTTCATTGGCCAATGGGTTTTCTCAACTTTATGTAAAATTCATTCATCAATGAAACTCTCCCATTGTGCTTCCACCATTCATGCCTCCACTCCAAGCAATTCAAGAGAGTGGGAAATTGAAGGACTGAAGGAGCTTTACTCGCCTATATATGCTTTCAGAAAGGGTTTTCTTGCGAATACTAAACTGCCTATGTACCAGAGCGAAAATAATAGCATTTTTAATTACTTATTAAAAATTCTGATACCCTTATTCTACTTCTGGGTTTAAAAGCTTCCTCTGAGTATCTTTTCCAATACCATTTTAAAATAATCGCAACCCAGGCCTCATTTTCATCTGCCAGCTTCTGTCATAATTCTCCTGCAGGGTGAGACTCATTTCCCTAGTATCAACAAGTTTAAGACCTTTAAATTCTTTTCTTTTGCCAACCTTCCAATTCATCAAATTATATTCTTCCCACCTGTGGAATACCCTCTCCACAAGAAGTTACTCCTGATTCTGATATCCTAATTATGTACTTCCATGGAAAAAGGCTCATATAATGAATTTTTAGGTTGCTGAGAGCTGAGTTATTTGATGTAATTCTTCCCTCTGATGTTACTAGATTCTCTTTCCATCAGGCAAGCTTCTATGTGTACTTTAGCTCTGTAGCATCCAATCTCTCTTTCTAGTTTTGCAGCCTTGGTGGCAGGCCCAGTAGTTCTCTAGATCCTCTATTGACAATCATGTAGGCTGTGCCATCTCCAACGCCTTTGCTTCAAATCCCTTATCCATAACCACTGCTTTTGTACAGTTGTTTGACATTTGCAGACATTCATGAATTGATTTGTGCAAACATCCAAGAGGCAACAGCAACAATAGTAGGAACAACACCACCTCCAAGAAACAACAGCACCATTTATTTAATTGATTATTGTACATTGAGTATGGATGAATGAGTAAAAAGATTGTGGATCATTTTATAGCAGACTTAATTAGGAGAATCATTCAGCAAATGAAGCTTTGGGAGTCTATAAGCTAATGAAACAAAATAACTTCGCACTGATTCAGATGATATTGTAAGTTTGTAACTATGCCTATCATGGTCTATGTCCTTGAATTCTATGCACAAATTCTTCCTAACAATTTAATCACGGAGTATTGAAGTAAATCATCACATTACCATATCACTCGAAGTTTCTTTGCCTACTCTAGAGTATATTGCCAGTCTTGCTCTCCCAAACTTGCTCATTTTTGAATCTATCATTTCAAGATTTTTAGTTTTTCCACTTTTTTATTTTTATTAGCCAGCAAGGTTCATATTGATAATCTTGCAGTAAAGCTACTGGCCCGAACCTCTATTGGTTAAAAGCTTGTTCATGTCTCTCTCTGATGATTAGTTAAACTCATAATGTACAATCCCTTATTGATCTCGACCATGTGCATATGTTTGGAGTGCATGTAAGCAGTGCCGGAGAGCTTTTCTGGAAAATCTTTTATGGTTTACTACAAATTGGCTTTAGCTTATGCATTCTTTATAAATAGTTGTACCATCTATTTTCTTTTGCAGCTTTTTAAAATCAGTGAAGAAGTGGTGGTTGATGCTACAGATAAAGGAAACATAGCACGCCTAATTAACCACTCTGTAAGTCATGACAACAATTTCCTTTTCCTTGATTAAGATTTTGATAGAACAGATTACTAGAATTATCTCTACTCTGACATTTAAGGGTTTTTGGTGCAGTGCATGCCCAACTGCTATGCAAGAATAATGAGTGTTGGTGACGATCAGAGCCGGATTGTACTTATCGCCAAGAGGAATGTTTCTGCAGGCGAGGAGTTAACGTATTGCTTCTTTACTTACCTCTATAATCTCTAATCTTAGTTTAAATTTGGCTCTTACTTGAGAAATAACAAACCTGCTGCTGTGGAATTTGAAAACAGCTTCAATCATTCTTAAGATCCATAACTTTGGGTTTAGATAAAGTGATATTGTAACTAAAAGTAAGAAATAAAAAAATTTAATCAGGCGAGTGCCTTTTCTTCATCAGCTAACCAATTCAGCAGGTCACTCTGTTGGTCAACAGTTACATTTTTATGCAGTCTTGTCCTAAAATGTCTTGCCCTTGCATCTGTATTATCATGATTTGGCACTGTGTGACAGGTATCGAGTCTTCTTTTTTTAGTCAATGAAATTTTGAAGCTGTTGATCTTGAGTGAAAGAATACTTGTGGCACATTAAATGAGTGCTAGTGCTCACACTTCATAATTTTTTCCGTACTTTTCCCAAGATCTGTTATAGAATGACTGGCTTGACGGGTGACATTGTGCTGTCTCATTCATGCTATTCTGCCAATATGGTTAATATCCCATAAATGATCTTTAGGCTAATCAGTTGCCGTCCTCCTTGCTGTAGGTACGATTACTTGTTTGATCCTGATGAAGCTGAGGAATGCAAAGTTCCCTGCCTCTGCAAAGCTCCAAACTGTCGGAAATATATGAATTAGGCAGTTGTATATTACCATTTAATTCTTCGACATGGAAGCCAATATTACCATTTAATTCTTTGACATGGAAGCCATTCTTTTGTCATTGAGATTTTCCACTGCTAAAGTTAGATGAATCTGTATTTTATTTCCAGATTGTTTAATAAATATCAAGCTACATCTCGAGGTTACTGACATTCAGAAGGGTATCATCACCATTGTAAATTGCTTACTCTAATGTACAAACTACAGGATTATTGTCAATGAAGCATTTTCTTAGATTTTCCCCGTTGTTGGTCTTTGTTTGATCCACCTTGGTATCCTCCTTTTTTCTTCTTGGAGAAGTGGGGATCCTCCTTGGTTATCTTTGGAAACTAGATGCTGGTGGTGACAATGTTGTCTGAAGTGCTCAATGTGTGTCTACGTCATGGGTTTCAGAATTGGTGGCCCTGTGGAGAAGACGTAAATTGAATGTTTTATCAGCTTTATTAAATCAGATCGTAGTTACCTCCATCGGCGAGCCCTGAGCATTTGCATCTATAATGTGGAGGGAGGGTGCGTGGAAGGGCATCAATCGAGTCATCCATATCATCCAACATTCAGAACATTGTGATGGGTGGAGGATAACTCGTTTGCAGTCATCAGGTGGTCAGCATGAAAGGGTAAAAGCCCAACTGTTTACTTCTCTTGTTTCAGATGTATCATCTCTCTATTTAAATACTCATGCGTACAGGGAGGCCAGCCACGTAGCTGACATTTAATGGTTAAAGTTAGATGCAGTATAATACAATATGATATGTTAACGTGGGTGTTTTAGTTAGTTTTATTAAACTAAAAACAGCTGCAGCTAAGTAGAGCTTTAGCTTTGGGGAGAAGCTTCAATATGGAGATTTTCTATGTTTTCAACTTTTTGAGAAATCAGAATATTTTCAATTTACCAGATATCTCAAAAATATTTTTGGAGGGCGCAAAAATAATTCCTGGCTCTCTAGAAATGGGACTTTAATAGCTAAAGCTGGGTGCCGAGGGGAGGTTGTATCTCATTTGAATGCAGGACTTGTCCACGGCCTCGTAGCTATCAAATCTATGTAGCCAGTGCTGGTTATTATTGGTCACTTTTAGGTTGCTAACTTTCGTTCTAAAATAAATTTTTAATTGCCAGGCACTCACAAGGGTAATGGAGGATTTAGTGTCTAGAAGATGCTTCCCGTTAGTATTCCCTACTGAACGAAGCATCATCCGAGAACAAGAACTGTAAGGCGGAACGAAGCATCATCCGAGAACAGGAACTGAAAAGCGAATGCAGAATCCGATATAGAGACAGGCAGTCACAGGAGAAACAGAGGTTGAAGTAAGATCAAGACGAGCCTCTCTTTCTTCCACCCTGCAAAGAAGAGGCCTCTGACAAATCAGCCAACAATCGGTTGATGTGGCCAAGAACCTCAGTATGTGATTTACGCTTACGTGGGGGCACAAAGGCGTTCCGTTCACGGCTTTCAACACTACATAAACAGCTGTGGATCGATGAATTCAGACTTCTGAATGGTTAAAGTGTGGCATGTCATTCATGAGATCTTTTTTCTTAAAGACTAGCTCTTCTGTTCTTTTAATTCTTAGGAGAGGTTTCCTATTCTAGTCTTGTAATCTTTATTGGAACTGAACTAGGACTAGGACTAGCAAATAAATCTCTCTTCTCGCCTTATAGATATTAGACCGGCATATATAGAGCCTTCTTGATCCGATTTCTTTATCTTAATTGATAATGGATGCTTATGCTACACATCCAGCTTTATGTCGTTGTTACTATTTTTGCAAAATATAATCAATTGAAAATTACAAATTACCCACGTTTTGGAAATCTCAACATGGGGAGGCTGCTGGATTACATGTTCTGAAAATTATTGAAATTATTGGTTTGTTAAATTGCTCGATTGTCCAAACATAATCTTGATAACAAAAAGAAGGGATGCAGCATTTTCTATTAAAAACTATAGAGGGATTATTGCATGGTAGAAGCACAATTTGATAATTTTACAGACAAACGGGATTCTTTAGCAGTAATGGTTCATGCAATCACAAATTAGCACTTTTTGGTTCCTAAACAAATGAATCTAAACTGAGCTCAAATGGATCTCTGAGATTTAATTCTAAATGTTGACACGAAATTTTGTTGCACTCTTGTGATGAGATCCAGTTCGTGTTTGAGATCAACCAATCTTGGGTTAGACGTAGTGCTGGTGTGGTTGTGTGTCAGTCTAGATCGATTCCTACATTTTAGCAGGATTGCTAACCATTCACGCAGGAAAGAATGCAAAGTTTTCTTGTCAGCTTTGGGGTTTAACTTGGTCTTGAGCAGTTTTTTTAAAAAAAAATTTATTTTTTTTACATCCAAGACTGGGATGTCAAGTTTGATGTTACTTAGGTCTCAGCTTGAGCCTGTTTCATAGATAGATCAAGTCAGGCTCGAAATTTATGAATCAAAGTTGTGCCCAGCACCTTCAGACTCGTATATATGGAATTTGGTGGCTAAACTCATCTCTGGACCTGAGAATCCACACTTGGGACGTAGATTCATCGTCTATTTCGAACAAGGAATCAAATATTAACTGGGACAGTAATGCATTCACTAGACTCATAACCAGCAACATTAGATCAATTAGGACCTGATTGGCTATAAAAAAATTAATGTGAAACGTATGTGTTGTCTGCATATTCCAAACGCCTCCTGAACCTGATCTTAATAGAGAGTTAGAGACGCCAAATATGCGCAACTCAATGTTTCAGCTCTAGGCCTAAATCATAGACATAAAGCTACTTCTGTTTCAGACATGGTCAGGCTCAAATGGCTAACTTCTCAGCTGCAGATGGATAACAGAAACAATTCAAGCTTAATACATTACTCCCAAGATTCCGTTCGACGGCCATGCAAAGCTGGGCACGTCCACCAGGTTTATCACCCTTAACGTGAATGATTGATTCATGATGAGAAAAATTTATACAGAGATGAATGACTCATTAGACGAGGCTTGAGTTGCCAGTCGGCAATTAGAGCTAACAAAGCGACAGTTTGGTATGACTTACAGAGCATAGCAGTACCTTGTTACAACTTTGCTACCTTGACTGCAAGTAACCAAGTCTCCAACTCTAATCATTCTTCAAGAAGCTGAACAAAAATCAGGTGTCTTCACCGCATTAATACATTTTTAAGGCAGCCTGGCTCTACTTCTGGCACATCAGATTACTGTATGTTCCCAGAATTTCTGCTAGTATATTGATTTTGCTTTTATATATGGCTGATATTGTGCTAACAGGATCATATATTCGTTCCGTTGATAGTCTTATTTCTCTCCATAGTACGAAAGTTTGAGATGAAAGATTTCGGATTTCTTCAGAAAGGCAACTTGCTTGATCTCACTCAAACCAAGTATATATCAGGTATTCTTTGCAAAGCTGACATGTTGGAATGAAAACCAATCCCCAGTCTGGTCATCACTGGCAGCAAATTATCGCTCGATCTATCTCCTTGTGATGGCACTCCCTGGAAGGATTCCACCCTATATCATAGTGCGGTCAGTGCTCTTCCATACCTTACCATCACTGACCTGATATTTTTTGTTCTGTCAATTAACGCTGTCAATTTGTGCACGAGCCAGCATCAACTCGTCTACCTTGAATGGACTCTTGGTCATGGCTTATGTTTCTGCGCATCCTCTGTTTTCCCTTCTGATCATGGTTTTTTTTTCTAATGTTGGTTAGGTAAGATGCACCGGCGATCGGTGCTTTACGACAGGCAATTGTGTCTTCATAGATCCTAATCTCATTTATTGGATCTCCAAGAAGCAATCCATATGTTGTCGCGCAAGTATAGAAACCGAATACCATACTCTTACTCTTTGTGCTATTGAGATATGTTGGATTCAATTTTTATGTCTTCAATAGATTTAGGGCAGGGACGCTTGGGTTGAGCCAATCTTTTTTCCGTAGTTACGGATCCATTTTGCCAACCTTCCTTGCCTATATTGTTCCATAGACTAGAGGTTGTTCAGCTTGGAGACTTGATGCGGTTATTATGAGCACAACCGGATATAGATGGCCCTTAGATCTCTGGATTTTCATAGGCCACCAGGGGTGCACCGGATACCGCGAGATGTTAATTTACTAAGTCCTCTGGTTCTCCTATGTGGCAACTCAAGTGCTGCTAATGTTATCAAGCATGCTTGAACTAAATGCAATGGAACTGACCATCACTAGAAGAGTAGGTGGAACATGGCTTTCTATGTGTCTGTTTTTGCCTGGTGCAGAATAATCGGCAGATCTGCAGATCAAAGGTTTTTCCTCTAATTATTTGGTCGGGGGCCTCGGGGCTGCATTGAATGACAAAGATTCAGTGTGCTTGTAGATCTGTGCACGAGATGATCAAATGGTGGATTAGCTTGAAGGAAGGTGAATCTTGTTTCACGCAAAAGAAAGAATCCCTCGTGTTTCGTCGTTACAGTCCAATCTACTTTTATTCCGCTTCTATTGGTGGTGGTGATGGTGGTGGTGTGGGAACATGCCATATATAGTAATCATGTCATATATAGTAGAATTGGATTTTGTAATATTATTGTAATATATGGAACTATTATTAGGAGTTACCTACTATAGTTAGGATTCTAAGTGTAATTCCTTTTATGTTGAGAATACATACTACAAGGAAGGACCAAAACTTCAGAATAGGTATAGCCAAATTCTCCTTAATTCTCCTCCTCCTCAGCCGCTACCGACCATGGAAAGCTTAAAGAAGCCCAAACTAGATGCTCTAGTTTTGATCTGAATGCTGGTGAATGATTTAGCAAACACAGTAAGAACGTAAGTATGAATATACGACACTAAGCTAGTTGTTTATTTGATTTTAGAATTATATTGGGACCCTGTACACATGGAATAATTACTTGCTTTTATTTTTAAATTTTCAGTAGTGATCCTTCAGCTGCTTCTGATCTCCATGCACATAATGCCGCTACATAGAATATAATTGATGAAGACCCAATCCAATGGATTCCATTTTGGTTTTGGATCCATGTTTCCATCCACCAACTCAAATCAAATCAGCCATCGCTCTTGATTTGCTACACGTTATTGACAACACTGAAGGTGCCTTAAAAAAAAAATTATAACCAGTTGCGGATAAATTTCTTTAAAGAAAGGCTAACTGGAAAAATTATTTAATTTTTAACATAACATTCATAACCTAATACCTACTGGATATTGGAAATAGAAAAACAAGAGACAGTAGAACGTATGTAGTTGCACAACGTTTAGTCTCATAATTATAACTAATGCTTTCAAACACCTGGTGCACAAAAAATATAATATTTAAAATAGCTGGTACCAAAACGAAGATACAGACACAATTTGTGGCACCCTTCAATGACCGTCACAATAACTGTCTTCTATTCTCTCTCCAGAAATCACCCTCATCTTTCTCAGCTGCAAACAGGCCTTCTACTTATGATATTTATGCAAATTTTGAAAAAAAATGGCTAGCAAAATAACATACTGAAAACAGACTCCTCTATGCAGATGTATGATAGGCTTTCAAGATGATTACTACAAACACAACTTGGAATACAAATTAATATACAGGTAAAGATTTCTCATGCCATTTCTCCTATGATCTATATTGCTGACAGCCGCTTTTTAAGCCATATGAAGCAGAATATTTTCCACAGAGAATTGGGAAGTACTGAAATGGGTATTTGTGGGGGGGTGGAGAATGAAAAATAAAAATTTCAGACGCCATCTATCCAACCATGATTAATGGGCTGAGGAGCATGATCCTCATTGGTGATGGCATTGCAGAAAAAGCATGGAATAAAAATTGTTTCAATGTGTACTCTCAGGAGAAATAGGTATCCGGCTTAAATTTACCCTACATTCTGACCTCACAGCCTCACATGCCTGTGAACCCTCACCAAAAACAACTGCATCAGAAATGACATCAGAATGCTGTTCTTTGGCATCACCAGAAAGATCGCCTGGTGCATTGGCATTGGTGTTCTTCCGTTCCTTGGCATCAGCAGAAACGTTATCTTTGGCTTCAGCGATGACATTGCTCCCCTCTTCTTCTTTGCTCCTACAGGAATTAGCATTTGCCAATGACATTTCTTCAGGAGGCTGCTCATCAATCACCTTCGCTTTATCTGCATCAGACACTTCCAGAGAATCTTTTTCTCCTTTTGCAGTTACAACAGGGAACATCGCTTTTGCTACATCGCGCTGCTTCTTATACAGTGACATGGCTCTCTGCGCAGTTCAAACCATGGAGCAAGCACACATGCCATTAACAAATTAATTGGCAATTGTTTGCAACTGTCATTAATATGCTTTCACGGGAGAGATGTATTAACTTCTTTTCCCATCTCAGTACTACACTATGAGTCGTCACAAGTATACAAATGATGGTGAACGTTGAGTTCAAAAAGAAAAAGAAGGTCGGACTAAGTTTTATTATGTTCACTTTATCCAAAGTGGGAAATATGATATGCATCCCAACAGGGTTATTAATAAAACCACCTTAAATTTAAGGTCCTCATATGTATTTTCATAGAATTAGGACTGGGCAAACAAACAGCCACCTTAACGTGGAAAACTTGAGTCGTGAGACTCAGATTGGCAGGAAATATGTCTACAATATGCAAAAACACATACAGAAAAAGTTCAGGACACAGCCATCTATGCACATGATAGCGGAATGTGGGTATTCTGGAAGACAAGACGAGGAGAGCCCTAAACTACCAAAAAGCAATGAGCCTAAATGATTAAATCAACCTCTCAACCAGCCATTTTGCAAAACAAAAATGTCTCTGTACACATGGTCGGTGTGTCACACAAAGTGCCTTCACACAGGTAACTGAACCCTCCATGTTTGGCAGTTAGAATTTAAGAATCTAAATTAAGCACCATCGAATGAATCTGAAAGGTTTTTGCATCTCAGTTTATCTGCATGCAAACTAGAAGTTTGCAAGAAGAATAAAGCCTAAAAATACATAAAGAAAAGTTAAATTAGCAGAGCACCACAGAGCATGAATATACCTGAAAATAAGCCTCTGTATTTGTAGGAAACAGAGAAGTTAAGAGGTTATTTGGACTCTTCCCTACCACTTTATTCACATCGTTAACGTTCTGTAACAGAAGAAATTTGATAATCAACACCCACATGTACATTATACATGAAGGTACACAACAAAATTTTTTTGTTTAATACAATAAATGTTGTAAGTACCTGATGGCATCCATGCTTTGAAATATTACATACACCAGGGTCCCTAGTTCCCAATAGCGTTAAGCATTGTTTATACAACTCTGGGGAGGCAAGGTCAACAGAGATATCAAGCTTAGAAAGGTAATTACAGCAATAACGGGACCGATCATCTCCTGCTGTTTTAGAAGGAACAGGGGTCTTTTCATCTATAGTTTCTGGAGGTGCTTCAGCAGCATTCTTAGCAGAAGGTGCATCAATAGATCGCTTGATTTCAGAGCTTTCAGAACGGGCCTGTTCACTGCTTGACTTGTTGCCAGACTGCCCAGCCCAACCTTCATCTGGCAGTGAATGAGTTGAATAATCTGACTCCTGAGGCTGAGAAATCTCTATATTCAAGTTTCCATGTTGTACCTTCCATGTAGCAGCACTCGTCTCCCATCCTCTGCTGTCCATTAGATGCCTATTCTGATGATCCCATTCTGGTCTCCCATAGGCATGGGAATCATCACCGAGTACACCATTTCTTCCATCCCACCCTTGCAACTGAGGAGGATATGGACTCTCCATTATATTATGCCACCCAAATGGGCGGACATGAGCATGGGTCACGTCCATATATGGTCTCATACCAAATAGAGATGGAGCAGGAAAATGCTGCATAGAAGAAGGAAATCCAGGAGGCATCGGTCCATGCTGGAAAGGCGGGAAACTGTTAGCAACTGGAGATGGCCATGTTGGGATACTCTTCCAATCACTTCCCTGTCCTCTACCAGTATTGAGATCACTGTTTTTTCTGTAACGGCTACTGGATTTGCGATCCCCAATTTGAGATATGTTATCCTCTTCGTATGAACCCAAAACTGGACTGTCAATTCCATGCCTGACAGGCTGCGGAGGTGGAAGATGACCCGGTAAACTTCCAAGGAAACGATCATTTCGGTTGAAAGAAGATGGACCAAGAGGAACATGTTCACAGTTCTCTGCCTTAGAATAATCATCCATACTAGGGTTCTTCAATAGTAACTTTCGCTCTCTGACATCTGCAATGGGATAATCTCTTTGATCCCTGTAAGAGCTGCTTTTTTTGGCCACATCTTCAATATCATGACTACGCCTTGTGCCGCCTCTATATAAAAATTGTCGATCGATTGAATGAGATTTCTCCATTAACTGAACTGATGGGGATCGACCATCTGATCTTTGGGTCTTGCCAAATTTGGAAGATGCAGCTGTTTCAATCAGATATTCACCTGAAGCAACGTGATCCTTTGTTTTGGTCTTCTCTAAAGACCGTGAATCAGAAGTTCTATCACGACCTCCTGAAACGCCTGCAAGATCTCCCATGGTAGCTACACTATAGTGATCTCTCTCTCCAGATGGCAATTCTTGGCGTGCAGGCTCTGCTTGCCTCAAGCTATGCCTGAAGATATAAAGATGAAAGCACATTATACACTTCCCACTGTCAACTGTCTAATTAATTCAAGTAAAGAATATTTCTAACTAAAACAATTCCTTAAACTTTAGTACATAAACAATGATCACATAAGTTATTTCCTGCACCACATATATAAGTTATATGGCGCAGAAGAACACCAGATTGACAAGCAGGCTATCAACAAAACTAAAGAGATCCATGGAAAGAGAACTTCAACAAGGGAAGACACATCAGGAGCTAGAGATACAGGAGTACCGCTCAATAGGGTATCTCCATCACACAGGCACATCCTTTCAAACCCCACACACTCCAGATAGTCAAATAATCAGTTGGAGAGAGAGAGAGAGAGAGAGAGAGAGAGAGAGAGAGAGAGAGAGAGAGAGAGAGAGAGAAGGGGGGGGAGGGAGGGACTGTGGGAGGGAGTGGGGCTTTCTACATGCAATGTTATAACAACCTCAAATGGACACAAAGCTATATCAGGTCCATGTCCAAATTGTATCCATCTAAATTAATTTTAAATGCAATATGTGCACCCTTTCAGGTCAACTATTTGTTCCCACGATAATCTCACTGAATTATATGCAAAGAGAATGAATTAAAGCAGGCACCGATCATGAAGGTACTGGATATGAAGACCGAAGGTTCCAGGCACTACCAAGTATAATGGGAGTAAACAGCATATAATAGATAAACCTGCTCATACCTGCTTTGATCCTTAATGGCATGACCAACAGAGCTGGGAGAACTCTTTGGTCGTTTATTGCTGCGATTGGAATCAATCTTGTCTGGCCTAGCTCTGTCAACGTCGCCATGTGACTCTTTTGCACTTTGAGGCCTCGAGTCACCATAAGCGTCATTTTCATCAAATGACCTCCTCCTTTCCCTCGAATCCTTATATTTGGTGCTGTGATCCTCAAAATAAGAACCACCATGATCACTATCCTGAGGCTTACTTCTCTTATAACGATTCTCTGAAATCCTATTTTCATCCCTGTGACGCTTACTGTCAGATCTGTTGCTAGTATGATCCCTTGAGGAAAGCTCTTCTCGGTGTCTGTCATCTCGATGCCTTTGATCTCTGTCAAGATCCTCCCGATGTTTATCTCTATACTTTCCATCTTTATGCCTTTCATCCCTGTGCCTTTCATTTCTATCGCTTTCATTTCTGGGGCAATCGTCTCTTGAAGATAATCGCCTATCATCACTATCCCTGCCATCACTCTGCCATTTATCTCTATCAGCAGAGCCATCTCCCCCCCTCATAGGTTTCTCAAGCTCCTTCTCCAACTCAGCATTGCGCAATTCATCTCGTATTTGCCATTCTATAAACCCAAAAACAAATGAAATATATAATTAAAAAATAATGCTTGATCGTTATTGTCAAAAATATTCTTAATAAATAATGTTGATGGACTACATTATACATATCAAGAAAATTTCTAGTACATCTCCTCCCTTCCGTAATTTAACAGGTACAAAAGAAAAACACAGTGCTTAACTGTCTAGGCAAAAGAGACTAATTAAACATAGCAAGCACCGATAAAAAAGAAATTAGATGCATAAAAAAAGAGGAGTACATTATGCTTTATTATCAACCAAAGAGAAAAATGTCGCACAACATTTTATCTCCAACAGAGAAGGATAAATCGTCAAAGTGGGATGTTTGAGAACATGATTGGGGATCGATGATTACTGTGAGAACTTATTTTATAGAATTCCCCTCATAAACTTTCCCCGATGTAATGAGGTCAACAGAAGCACATATCAACTAATCTTTTAATAAATGCATATATTAACCAGACAGCCATTTCACAAATCACAACAAAATAAAATACATGTTCCAAGCGTGTAACTTGATCATCATAATCAATGCTTCATTTGATACTGTTCATACTTCCAAGATCTCAAGCAAGTAGAAGATAAATGGGCACTGTAACAAATGTTTCACGAATACATATTGTACCTGCTGTTGGTTTGCACAAAAAAATCCTGAACAGATGCCTGATAGGTTGTGATTATACATGCTAACCTCTGAAAGGAATTCCTATGATTAGAAAGGCTAGCACAGACAAGCTTGCCATCTCCCCTTATGGGCCCCATAAGGATCTCTCTATTATGGACCCCATAAGGTTAATGGCCTCTCCACAACCTTGTCAAATTGGCTTGCAGATGATGTTCTCATCTTTTAAAACCCTGAGCTTATTGTCAATGTGCTGCAAGGTCTCTAGACTTGACAACAGGCATTGCCAAATTAAGAGGAAGCATACTCAAAATCTATCTAGGTTGATGGATTGTTTAGAGTTTTCCCTCGAAACTGTTAATTTCTCATTAGCTATCCGTACCCAATAACTAATAGGATACAGAGTAAATATGATCCTTTGAAGAATGGAACCCTCTTCCTCTAGCAATATTCAACACAACATAAAACATATAAGCATTTTTTCACGGGAGAGTACCATATTAAACTCAAAAATGACCATTTTTATATGTTACAGAAACTATTAGTGGTGTATGCTGCCATAGTAACAAAGATATTTTTATTTATATAAATCAACAGCATAATAGAGGCCAGGTGTAAGTATCACTTTAACGTGCATGTTCGAGTTACTACAAGTTATCTGGGGTCCTCACATATTCGAGCATAAAACAGATTTAAAACCCTATCAACATCATTGCCAGGCCTCCACCACTTCCTTGATGATGCAACTCTAGACACCTCCCAAGTTCAATTACATGTGATGAAATTACACATAATGAATAGCACAAGTACTGCTTCACCAAAGTTGACACTTGATTTCATAATTTATATTCAAATATGCTTATACCCGACCTCATATACTTTTTCTAAAGGAGTCATCATGACCTCCATTATCAAGACTCATATATCTGGACTTCAGCATAACAAGTAAACATAAATTCGATCCAGAGCTTTTGCCTAACAAATATACTGATAATAGGGAAAGTAAATTAAACGGTACGACTTAATAAAAAGAATTGCAGAGGAGAATCACATTCAGTGTCTTCTTCTGACAGTTTCAAAAGGCATGGTTAACTCTTCATATTTCAGCTCAAAGTGATTCTAGCAAAATATACCTATCAGAGAAACTATACAACATTATGTTACAAATAATTAAATTATTTAGTGACCTGCTTAAAGCCTAAAACAACTTTTAGGTTCGGTGTTTTCTACACTCTGTCACTCAACTAGCTCATAAATTAAATAATGGTAATTCTGAAACATTTAACAGAAAAACCATCTTTCAAGGCCATCAATCTATCATAAACCAACTTCTGTAAACCTGATGAAAATTTTTCTTTTCCTAATATAATTGACTTCAGAGGACCAAATCATAAAAACTAGACATCAGCAGAATCACTCTCCCTGAAAGTGGTACCCAACAGGCAGACTGAAAGATTGAAAATGATCTAGAGAAAATACCTTAATCCAAGCATGAAAGCTTAGACCATGTATATGCAGTGGAAGAGATGCATGCCCCCTAGAAAAAAAAGTTCCCTCCCCAATTGTAACGATCAAACTTGAGTTCAATATATTATCAAGTTCATCGGATCCAAATATCCAATATTTATCATCTTGGAACAAATCCAGAAAGGGGTGAGGAAGCCTATCAAATTCCATGCCCTTAATCCAGATATCAAAACAAATTTGAAATCAAAATCTAAATTCAATACAGAAGGATCCCAAATCTGGCCTACTGGGAGAGCTATTCATAAGAACCATAACCTACAGTCTAGTCCATGACGGAAACTGAACATATCAAAACACATCAATGAGACCTTCTGGCAACCATATTTTAGCCCAACCCTGAACCTCCAATCTTAGTTTCAAAGAGTTTATATTATTTACAAGTTATTAGGAAAATGTAGAAATGCTAAAGAATAGAGTTTGGTTTGAACAGATCTAGAAAAATCTCGCATAAGATGTCAAAAGCTAACGATTATATATTTGACTGAAACCCAAAAAATGAAATCCTTGCTGTAACCAACGGAGAAAAATGGTGGCAAGAAAATATTGGCCGGCAATATGGCACTGTGGAAAAGGTTAATTTTTTAGCTATTAGCAAGCTCAAGCTACATTTTACTGTTATTCTTGCTTTAGAAAAACCTAATGACCTACTATAAATAATGGAAAGAAAATATACCTGTCTGAGAGTTCAGTAGTTTTAGCCTCCGAAACACTTAATTCAAAGCTAAGACTGTGAAACAACAAGTATAGATCTCACTGTGATCATTCCAATGTATTTCAGGTCTCAACATCTGATGTATGTGCACACCTAATCTCAGTACAACAATCTAAGGGACATCCATATACTCACTACATCAATTAGTGGTGTGCTTTATATGCCTCTTTAGCTATTTCTCTTACAATATGCCAAAACAGGAAAATGAACAAACTGTTAATCCCTTTTCATAACCTAACTGATCTGCAAAAGACAGTTCTCTAGTTTGAATTTCCACAGAAACAGGCAAAAGACTGAAGATGGAAAATAGTAACTGAAACCTGGTAACTGGTTCAAGTTGATCTTGGGATTTTAAAAAAGAAGATTCAGATGAGAGGCAGATATTCAACTGAGGGAGAATTTCAAACATAAAAATGAAATGAATTAACATGTCAGACTTCATTACTAACTGAACCATTTTACCAACAACTGCCTTCAACCTAATGCCAAACAACCACATCTTTTTCATGTAAATTTGAACTGGAAATAGCAGTGTTATGAACCCTTTAAAGTATTGCAGCATCAAATGCCTTTGAAATGTAATATTTTTTTTATAAGGCAGCAATAACATTGACAGCTTCAAATGGATCAGAATGCTGATCAATTAAAGTGATAAAGGAAAAACTAAGAAATACAGGGCTAACCGGCTAAGAGTAAATCAAATGAACAGCAAAAATATTCATTACTTTTAAATTACAGTGAATTGGTTAAGATGGTGTAAGCTAATGCAACAAAGAATTGGGAGACTAAAGTAAGGAGCAACCTGCATGTTTGCTAAAAGAAATTAGTAAATATAAAAAGGGGACCAGCTAGATTTTTTCTCACTTCAATTCAAAATTGTGCAAATTGAAGAAATTATGCCATGAGAGGAACCACAGTTTGATGTCATCTACATCCTCTGGGAGACAGGGGTTTAGAAGCTATAATGGAGGATCTCCAAATTATTCAAATTGGGTGAGATCCATTAGTAATTATATCTCATATGGGAGTTTAGCATCTCTATTAGCGTATTCATGGTTTTAACTGAAAGATCTGTAGTGCCTATTTATGCATGTGAAAATCATAACAAGATTTAGTAACTCATATACAGACATGACTTGCACAGTTGGACAGTTTCAAATATTTTGGTCATTGGATACCTAGAAGGCATATGCAAGTGCAACCACCACTAATAGCTACCTTCCCCGTACCAAACTAATATAGTATGTGCTTGCTACCTATGTTGGCAGTGGTGGTCAGTGCTTACCACAATCTTGTCGAGTATATGGAGTACATGAGATCGTACCACTAGTGAAACTAACAGTATATATTATTCTCAAGGCTGCAACAGAACATGGAAATCATCTAAATTGTTTCCTATTTGTTTAATTCTTTCTATCAACAGTTACCTAACTATGCAATTTGTATGTACTATGTCGGACAGCAATTGACAATGATGCCAAGGATGACTTTCAATGCTAGATTTCTGTGAAGTAATTGATGGCCGCATTATTTCTTCAAAACACCTATGAAATAATATAAAGCAATTAAATATTGGTCTGTTTCAACAAATAAACCTTAAAACACCAGCTACAAAGCTCTTTGACAGCTTTGTGTAACATGGTACAACATAGTACACATACCACCATGATCCCTAGATGGCACATGCATGATACACAGGGCTTCAATACTCAAAACCAGAAAGATGCAGACAAGAATTTAACTAGCTCATATTAACAAATGATGCAGCATAGCTCAGAAGGTGTTCACAAGATTGACCTTGATTGTAGGGACAATGAAAGTTATTAGTGGGCATGCTTTTCACATCATCTGATAACATGTTATCTAGGCATCCCTGCTGTCTAGAGTTCTTTCTAGAAGTTCTGCTACACTTTTCAATAAAAATAAATTGTTGGTTTTATATACTATTTTTGTTCCGATCTGAGCCTCCACCATCCTTCTTCTTATCAAATCAATTGTATATCTCCATATACATTTAAAACGAAAAGAAAGGAATCAGTCAATCAGTTTCACATTTTATCTCCGAAATCTAAACTACAAGAATATGCATATTCAATTATAAAATTATAGCAAAAGTCTATATCAAAACACCATGCAGTCAAAGTGACAATCCTAGCTTATTTGATAGGGGGATCTTTTACCCCAAAAAGAACCAAGTAACTAGAGAAAAAAAGAAAGAATAACTTGCATGATAACATACCTAAATCAATATAACAAATCCCTTGCCATCAAAATAACAAAAAATATACTTGAGTGCTCTACTTTATGGTTATTTTAACAAAGTTCTGTGCCTATCCTTCCTCATTCCAACAATGAGGGCTTGATTTGTGCCACTGTTATCACCACTGGCCTAGCCAAATTGAACTAAAAGCTAACGCATTCACTGAGGCTACTGTACCAACCAATAGCATTTTGCTCCATCTTGGCAAGAATCACCACTTGACACTCAACCAGTTGCCGAAGCCAGTATTATAACTAAAAATGACACACACTATTTTTTTACCTCCAGAACAGTACAGCAGATCTAAGGATCTGATTTACAGAAAGGTAGATAATTTTTTCTTTACACTGAAACATGGAAAACACAAAATAGAGTGTAGCATTAATTTGATTGAGACTGCAATAATGAAAGAAAGATATTTACATCAAATCCACTATTTTTTTAAAAAAAAAACACAACTTATGAATTGCAACAAAGACTGTTTTTTTTTAAATGTTCCATGGAGACCAATATAATCTAGATCCTTACCTAATTTGGATAGTGTAATATGTCTAAGTATTCTAAAATGAAAGATCTAATTACAATTAAGTAATGTGGAGATCATCATTTCACAGAAAAATGCGTTAAAGAAGACTCATCTAAGATTATTTTTCCTGAATGGTCGACTTATGAGCTCTCAGCTTTATCCTTAAGCAACCAAATTGACTTCTTAAGATTTGTAATAATCTAACTACCTTAAATATTATTAACTGACTTCTCCATCACCTGTCCACCAGACTCGTCAAATCCCCAATTCTGTTGGAATAATACGTTCATAATGAGAAATTTTATCATGCTTACAGAAAATATGTATCTTAGAATTGTTTTGCTTCAGACAGTTCTATAAAATATCAAAAAGAATTAAGAGTTTTCACAGAAAATAAAAAAAAGAGAACTGTTATCAGCAGTAGAGGACTCTAACAGATCATGAAATTCCAAAAGTAGAAGATTTATTCCCCTGCTTTGCCTCCCTCCCCCCTAGTAATGTAGCTAGTGCATGCAGTCCAAGGAAGGGACAAACGCAGTTTAGAAGCAACAAAAAAAAAAAAAAAAAAACTGATAGCAATATTCATCAAACAGAATTTGGAGTCATTGTCATCTTTCATGTTTCAACTTCAAATTCAAATAAGTAGGATACAAGTTTGTAAACAAGACAACAATGCCCTCAAAAAATAGAATGTCAAAATCATAGAAAATTGTTAAATGAAATGTCAAAATTATAATAAAACTAAAAATCATGATAATAAATAGTCAATAACCTTTAAGACTGCCATTTCGCCTGCAACAACCAAAACATGTATAGGAACAATAATGCAACCAAGGGTACAGAAGTATTTTAATCATAAATAAGTAACTAGTCATTTCTGCCAAAGAAAATAATCACTCTCGAAGGTTACTGCAATGATTCTGATCATCCATGAGCTCGCAATACTGGGGCTTCAACTTCTTCAAAGGTTTAGGGAGGTTAGCTGATTATCGCAAAACTACTCTATTCATTGGTTTAGATGACGCTCTTGTTGTCAATAACCTAAAAATGTTTGTCAGTTGACCCGGGTGAGGGTGAGAAAGTCAAAATATCAAGTTTCACATGAGACAGATGGACATATTCTGACTGACCCATCATATGTGCATCTTATAAAATTGGTGGACATCTAATCAGTATCAATCGAAATAAAAAAAAAATGATATAAATACTTCCCCTAATGGTGTAGCAAATGTGGTGAATTAAACAGATAAACAGCTTGACATCAGAACAAAGTATGTTAGGTGGCAAATGTGGTGAATTAAACAGATAAACAGCTTGACATCAGAACAAAGTATGTTAGTGAATCACCACCTAGTAGCACACTTTTTATTACTCCACCAACAAGACCCTTTAAATTCTTATTGCATAACCCATTTCATCAACCTTCATAAAAACACCTCCTACCCCTTCTATCTTTTGACTAAATTAAAGATATCATGTTGCTAAGAGACTCAAAACATGATTACTTCAATTTAGAAAAGTCAGTTTGGCCACATCATTTGACGTTCTAAAACAGCATGCATTAAAAAAAAGTAGGCGATGTCGTTCTGAAACATGGAAAAATGAGAGAGAGAGAGAGAGAGAGAGAGAGAGAGAAGATCGATAAAGTTCAGTCCATGGAAAGCATTGTACCCATACCTTTTGCCTGTTCCCAAGGAAAAAGCCAAGGCCTTCAATGCAGAAGTAAGAAGAAATAGAGCGTTCATGTCAAGCCTTAAAAAGATATCATATAGAAGAGAAACTACTGAATTTGCCATTCTAGAGTGCCATTAAGATTTCCACAATTATTGCAAACAATAGGAGTTTAAGAAAGGGAGAAAGCAGTCATCCCTACATTTTACCCTTTGTATTCCCTCTTATTAGGGTTTGACCTGAAATCTAATGCTTGGCTATGTGAAGTTCCATATAAGATCCATTTGGCACTTTTCTTGATACCCTAGAAGAACTCATCTATGATTATTGATTAACCACTTAAAGACAGAAATTGAAAAAATGGCATCGGCCGACCCTCTATGGCATGGAATCGACACTCTATAGAACAGAATCAAGTCTTTGGTAACAAGTCCAATCACACAATCCCCTAGTTTTTGGGGGAGTGACTATAAATAACCCCACTCAAAAATTCAATCTAACTTAATCCTATGAGAGCAATATGTAATGATGGATACTGTCTATTATATGGTGTTAAAGCGAACTCCATGAGACCTACAAGAATTGAATATTCAAGCGAGCGAAAAATAACAAGAAGTTTCTTTATTTTTTGATGAAACATAAGAACAAGTTAACAGACAAAAAAGATGGACAGCTTGCATCTAGTCCACACATAATAGCCACAAGAATGTGAAAAGACCTAACTAGCACTAAGGGCAGCCTTGCACCATCCTCACAGATATAGCTAACAAGTAATGCATGACAGCCCAATGAGAATCACGAGCTTGTTTTCTATTATGCATCAGAATCAAGGCATTTGCTGCATACACTTTTCCTGCATATACTTTTTCAGTCACATGATTATACAAATAATTACAGTAGAAGAACGATATGGCAGCATCAAACTTATGAAATCCCAGATAATCGACATTGGGAATGAGCAGTCAGGTGCCTACGTGCCACTCACCGCATTTGTATTAGTATGTTTTTTTCATAAACTTGTAAATTTTGATAACTGTGCTGGTTACCATTCTAATAGTAGTCTTAAGAGTATACAAAAGCAGCAAGTTTCCAAACTTTTCAATTTCTATAATAACCTTACTTAGGGTTCACTTAAATCATACTAAACTTCTACAGAAAAAGGTATAAACGTCGTTGAACTCCAAGAAGCAGGAGTCCGAGGGGGGACTCTCTTTGACTCTACACATGATAAGAGTCCCTCATCCTCCCAAATCCAAAATAATCATGATTTGTTGGTCGTAGCAAGATATGCCTCATAAGTCATAAACAATTTCATCAATATTTTGAGGAAGGCATATTAATGCCTAGTCCACGATAAATTTTTTTATCCTGTACCTAAAAGCTAGAGCGATAACCACATGCATCTAGACATGCATTTGGACGTGCATTAATAGTAGTACTACCTAACTAAATTCAAAACCTATGTGATGCACAAAACACGCATCAATGTCAGTTCCGAAAGTACCGAACGATATTACAGAACTTGCCGTATGGTTGTCGTATAACAACCTAACAAGCATATATTGTTGGAGAAAGTAATCATGAGGAAATCTGGAAAAGAAAAGGCCAAAGTAACAGGTCATCTTACCAGTAAGTTCCCTATCCTTCTTCAGTGCTCTCTCCTCTTCAGAGAAGCCTGTTTTGGCCGCTTGGTTCCAACTCCCAGCATCATTGGGCCTCTCATGCCTGGATCCATGGACCTTCTTATCCCTCTCCAATCCACGATCCCTCTCCTTCTCCTTTGCATCCTTGTACTGGTTGCTGCTTTCTCTATGGCTCAAATCACGGCTTAAATCCTTCTCTGATCCACGCTCCCTCCCCTTCTCCTTTGCATCCTTGCATTGGCTGATGCTTTCTCTATGACTCCAATCACGACTCAAATCCTTCTCCGACCGTCGCTTCGTCAACTCGACCTTACTGCTACCATCCTCATACCTTTCAGCGGAACCTTCAGGCCTTCTGCTTGCCCTTTCCCTCGAAGCAACAGCAGAAAGCTTCGACTTTGGGGCCTTCTTCGACTCCGCAAGCCCAAAGTTCTCATCTATATGGCCCAGATCAGCCACGCGATCATCCTCTCTAGCGCCATTCAACCGATCACTCGCTGCCGAATCCTCTTCCCTATCTTTCCGCTTCCTCCCATGCTCCACAGACACATACCCCCCACCAGCACCAGTCTGATCCTTCCCCTGCGATGGCTGCGGCACAGAAGAGGAAGTTCGCTTCTTAGATTCCAGATCCCTCGAAACCCTAGAACCATTGTCCCGCTCTTCAACCCTCTCCTTGGGGTCCCTCGAGTTCCTATCCTCCTCAGAGTCTGACCGCTCGCGGTACTTGTGCTCCCTGTGCGATCTATGGCGGGAACTCCGCGGCATGTTGCGCCAAGCCTAAAAACCCTAACTCCAAAATCCGGGTCGAAAATCCAAAACGCGAACAAAAACCCCAACACCCCGCCCAAACCTCTTCAAGAAGCAATCTTTCCGGATGGCTCCGCCGCAAAACAGAACGAAATCTTGCGGTACTTGCCGGAATCTGGCACCGCCGCAGAAAAAAAAGGCTCGCCTTGGGATCAGATACCGAAGAAAAGATCGAAAAAGCGGAGCAGTATCTCTCCAAACGGCGGAAGGAGATCGGAATCAAATAAGAGAGGGGAAGAGACAAGGGCGATGGGAGGAAGAGAACGGAGACAGAAATCGCGAGGGGATATTCCTTCTCCTTCAGAACGAAAAAAGAGGAACACCCCTGAGAATTTCCGTTCTCGAGATAAAATTTGGACTCCAGTCGCGCCCGGGGGAAGCCGTGGATAACTTAGAACCCTTATGGACGAAACAATCCTTGATCCTTTTATGGTATTCCTGGGAGGTCCAGGGGGTTTTGGCTTCAGTAGGAATTTCCGTTCTCGAGATAAAATTTGGACTCCAGTCGCGCCCGGGGGAAGCCGTGGATAACTTAGAACCCTTATGGACGAAACAATCCTTGATCCTACCCGTCGGGATAAGGGTAGGATGGTAATTGGATTGAGGCTCGGATGTCAGCGGTACGGTGTCTCGCGGTTGACATGGCAGTCCGTACGGACAGGGAGATTAGGCTCGGGCTCTTCGTTGGATAATCCCGCAGGGACAACGTTGATCGGTGCTGCTGAGGTTTTTTACGCAAAATAAAAAAGAGGGAAGGACCGGGTATGCTTTGATTCTTGTAAGGAAACATGGCCATTACAGTCTTTTGCTCTTAACTTTAAGTTCTGGTGTGTTCCCCCTTTCCTGTGCAGTCCCTTATTGTTTTCTCCATGCCTATCAAATTTGTAGGCAGGCTCGTTTGATTCGCGGAAAAAAAAGAGAGAAAAGTGGTGTGGTCAACAAAAAAGTAATAAAATGTCTCTTGTTTGGTTGAAGTTTTCAAAGAAGAGAGATGAAAAAGTTGTATTCTCATAGAAATATGATTCACATATTTCATGGTAAGCCTTTCCCATGAGAAATATGCGAAAGTTACTTTTCCATGAGGCGGAAATCACTATATTTTTATTTTTTTCCAAAAAGGCCCTTCAGCATCAAAGAAGCATTAAAGAGGCATGAAAGACCTAATTTTTATTAAAGACATAATAGAAATTATACATAACTTTCCCATAAAAGTGGATGGCTAACCAAACATAAGCACTTTGAAAATTTGTCACTTTCCCATGATCAACCAAACATGCTAAAAGTACTTTCCTAGGCATCCTCTTTCTCGAAATTTATTCCACAGGAATTATATTCCTAGGAGAAAAAATGCTTCCCGCGAACCAAACGAGCCCATAATGTTCGCCTTTGCCCTTTGCAAACATGTTGGTAATAGGGAGGTGGGCTTTTGGGGTTGAGCAAAATGTATCTATACTTGATTTCTGTTATTGATGGTGATCATCTTCTTGTAAATATTGTAAATGTTTTTCCTTGCAATGAGGACTTTCAATGTTCAATGTTAACAACACTGATTTCTAGGAACTCTTATTCTGTTTTTCCAAAGTACTAATTTGCCGCTGTTTTTCCATTTGTTTTAGTTCCGCTCTTTCTTCTGCTTTCGATCTTCCTCCTTCGATCATTGTTCGATTTTCTGGAAATCCTCTATGGTAAGTCGAGCCTTTGCGGGGCAACATGGCCTTCCTGATTGGACCAAGATCACGATTCACAGGTAAGAATGATGCTTGATGGATGCGTCGTCGACCCCTGTTATTGCCCTTTGGGTAAGTCTTATGCCATAAACTAAATATAATATCATGTATTTCTTCTCTAAATGTTCCTGCAAAATCATATGGACTTCAACTTGATGCTTCCTCTGTGTATGTTTTCATTACTCGCTCGCGTTGCGCAAATTCATTACTCGCTTGCAATTATAAGTGAAATTTGTGCTCTTACTTGGTAAATCTGCTTTTCCCATCATTGTTTCTGAAAATTACTCTAATAATCAATTTATTTGGCTGCTGTGTCATTGATCTTACAAAGAGCATATAAAAGAGAGAGGGGAAAGGAATATCAGATACATAAGAAACTAGGCAAACAAAAGGTGCACATGAAGCATTCCCTTAGCTATTGGAGACTGAGCATCATTGTTGATTTAGTGCATCAGACGAAGTATGTGAACATGTTAGTTCCTATTCCATATTATATCATCTACATTTTCCTCATCTTCTTTTTTCTTCTCCACCTTGTATGGCTGCTATCTTATTTTTTGTGACAAATCTCAACCTATAATGTGATAATATAGATCATGTATGATTGTAAGAAGTTTAAGAGGTTTGACAACTCGTCATCATTATCATCCTCCAGGGATCTGCCTATTCCTGGGAGTGAGCTCTCAGGAATTCATTTTGCCTTGGAATTCCTGCATATGAATACCAAAAGCTTGCTTGATAGCAACCTACAAGATGGTAGATATATATCTGCCAAAGGAAAGGACTAAGGAGGTGGTTGTCATAGGTGGCGGAGATACAGGAACGGACTGCATAGGGACGTCCATACGGCATGGTTGTACGAGCATTATCAATCTAGAACTCCTTTCTCAGCCACCTCGAACAAGAGCTCCAGGCAACTCATGGCCTCAGGTTCTGCTCTGAACCTAAATAACAAGTTTGTCACCCTGCATTTCTAGATTCACTTTTAGGCATATGCTCATGGTGGCCCTTTTTGCGGGTGTCGCTTGGTCGAAGCCTTTTTTTTTTCCAAGTGAATGGAATGATCTAATCATGATGACCATCAGATAAAGAAATCAATTTCCTTATGATCATTTTCAGGTCATTTGAAAGGAATGTGGCCCTCCCCTGCTTACAAGAGTTAAGTTTGCTGTAATGCAACTATACAAGAAAATCCACTGTATGCACGAAGTATGTATTTCCCCTAGAGTTCTGATCCTCCCTGGTTCATTCAGCATTGGACTGGAGGGGGCCAGTTGATTAATCATGGCAATCCATGTATTGTGGGATGGCTATGATTACATGGGACCCGCATAGAACTGGAGAGGATCCAGACTTGCACTAGGCCATGGTTTCTCGCACATAGCATGCCGTCAAGATTTTTTACTACACTGACATCAGATGCAACTGTGCTAACCATCCTATTATTGTTTTTGTAATAAATTAAATTGCAGTGGCCTCGCATTTTCCGTGTTGATTATGGTCACCACGAAGCAGCTGCCAAGTTTGGAAAAGACCCAAGATCTTATGAAGTCCAGACCAAGAGGTTTATAGGAGATGGAAATGGAAATGTTAAGGCACTGGAGGTGGTTCATGTGCATTGGGTTAAGGATGCTTGTGGGAAGTTCCAATTTGAGGAAATCAAGTGGTCAGAGGAAATAATTGAAGCTGATCTGGTGCTCTTAGCCATGGGATTTCTTGGTCCAGAATCAGCGAGTTCTGTTTCCCGAGTTTTTGATCCATGCAGTTGAATATATTCTGTATTTGCGCATGCCCGCCCGCCCACCAACCTCTGCTAAAATCAGTTTCTAAATCATCCATGTGGCCATGATGCTAGGAACGAATGCTATTTTAGATGCGGAAATCTTGCTTGTTGTCAACCACAAAAAGGCAGCCTAGTGCACGGGGCTCTCGCCATTGAAGGGTATGCGCTGGTCGTTACTCACAATAGTCAGTAATTTATTTTATTATCCTTTCATCAACCTCCTTGCATAATTTTAACTACGAGCAACAATCCTCATCCCACCTACTCATGCTCCGCTTGCGAGTGCTTATTTGCACTACGGAATTATTGTGCATAAGCATCCTTGCTCCTCATTTGTTCCTTGTCTCACCATTCATCCTGTTCCACCAAGAAACCCATATAGAAATCTTGTTAATTAAGACCCTCTTTTTTTTGTCATTGCACCTTCCTCGTTCTGACATCCATATTTTCTACGCTTCCTGCATATTTGAACATAAAATTTAACTCCTTCCTTGAATTACTCTGCTTCTACTTGGGTTGCTGTTAGATCAGCAGACATATGATACATACTTTTGTTGCACTGCAAGAATTTAGTAACTCCATTTGCTTATGTACATATACTTAAAGGTGAACTTAATTCGACCTCGAGGCTCATCGCGCAGCTGAAAGCAAAGGGTCGGCCAATCAAGTTCCCTTTACGATATCATTTTTTTTTCTTCTGTGGACTAACTTATATTCAACCAATATATTCTCGCAGACTATTGCAGACCAACTAGGTTTGGAGAGGGACGGCCGATCCAATTTCAAAGCAGTGTATGGGCATTTCTCCACTAATATTGATGGAGTCTTTGCAGCTGGAGACTGCCGACGTGGCCAATCACTGGTTGTTTGGGCTATCTCTGAGGGCCGGCAAGCAGCATGTCAGGTGGATAAATACTTGATGAAAGAAGACACCACCCCAGCAAACACACGGTAGCTGGATAAAGAAAGGAGATGTCTGGTTTATACAATTGGGTAGGTTTGAAATTTGTTTCAGGAATTTGCCTCAGCTTGATGTCTTCATTGTTTTGTTAATATTCTACATAGTTTTACTCTCCTTTTTTTGATTAGTTTTATGGGGCTGAATTGTTATATCTGGGCTTAATAAGCTAGTGGTAACAACGATGGTAATAACTGATGGGAGGCAAAATGGTCCGTCCTGCTCTAGCGCGGAACCATCCAATTTTTGCCAAGTAATGACGTCCTGGCTCAAGCCAGAGCGCCCTGCAGAGTCGATCGAGAGCTGAAGAGGCCCCGTCGACTGTAGGTACCTACAATGACGCCCCTCGAGCCGGGCTCGGGGCGCCTTGTAGAGTCGACCAAGAGCCCAAAAAGCTCCCGCGACCACAGGTATCTATAATAACGCGGGCCCCTCGACCAGAGGCTAGGCCGACCTCAGATCCTGTCGAAGGACGAGCTGACCTCGGCCAAAGGAAGACCGAGTCGACGTCGCCCAAACGCTTACCGAGCTGACCTCGTCAAGCATATGCCGCGGCCTCCCCGACCTTGCCTGCCGCCGCACCCACGCGCGCGCCCATACTCGCACAGGCGGCCGTACATCACAACCTCACTACACCATGCCTTGCTTGCTGATCACGCTATAACGTGTCAACCGGGGGCCATGCTTTGTTGCTCCAGCCATGCTTACTGTCAGGAGTCGTACCCTGTCACATCTGTCAACACCATACTGTCCACAAAGACTGCTCAAATCGTGTGCCTCAAGCAAACTTTGTCTGCACGCCACCGAACCAAAGCCATCTCCTCCTATGATGAGGACAGGCCATACCTCCGCCACCTGGACACCTTGCATGGACTATAAATAGCCAACATCAAGTAACGCATGGGGACTTTCGAACCCACTCAAGATCCACTCTAACTTAAGCATTGGAGGGCCCTCATCGGAATCCCTGGTGAGGCTTTGTGCAAGATCTCTGGAGCGCAAGAGGCGTCATTCTTTCTCCATCCCGGCTGGCGGCTCTCCCGACTACTCCGGCATGGTCACCCTAGACCAAATTTCTAACCACAACAATAACGTTAATACCAACAGCTGCAACGATAATGTTTGAAATCATGAGCGAGAGTTTGCCTTGCGGGCCCCTGTAATATTTGAAACTATTAGACATAGATGTACTTTTTCTGTAAATCTAAAGGCGTTACGATCTTGTTACGTGGCTGGATCAAGTAAACAGATGAAGCCGTACTGTGTAACTGAGGCGTGGGCACGTGGCCCTCAATTTGATCATAATGCCAGAAATGCCCTCCAATGATACTATAAATTACTTGGATCTCCTACGTTTTAGTTTCTATTTAAAATTTTGAACGTAGCCCTCCAAGCGCCTACAAATAGAGGGAGGGGATGGGTCTTTGGCCATCTCGTCACAGGCTTCTCCCCCGAGTTCCAGCGATCTCACAGGAAAGAGAGGATCCGAGGAAAAGAGAAAGGCAAGTAGAAGAAGGAGGAGGCGACGAGATGCAACCATCGAGGAAAAGAGAGAGGGGAGGCGGGGCGATCCAGAGATCGAAAAAGAGAGAGCGAACTATCTCGTCTTGCACCTCTCCTCATCCCAACTTCCTCACTTGCCGCTCCGGCTTCAACTGGTTCTCTCTCTCTCTCTCTCTCTCTCTCTCTCTCTCTCTCATCTTGGAGTTTCTCTAATAGAACTATAAAATTCCACTGAATCCATGCTTAGATTACTGATCTTGGTCATAGCAACTTGATTCTAGCGATCCGTGTAACAATCTGTGAATCGAGAAGTTTTAGTTTTAGATTCAAATTATATGTATAAAGCTATATCAGACCTGGAGCTCTAGAAATCTAATCGATTCAAGCCGTTTAAGCTTGTCTGTTTTGATCCGATTTGTCCCGTTGGGAAAATCGAGATTAAATTTTCTCATATCGCGGATCGGCGCAGCTCCTGCTGCAAATGATCTGAAATGCACGTACCGACGCCGATTAGAAGATATGGATCTAATGGAAAATTCCTGATGTTAGTTTTTCCTTCTTTCTTCATTTCAAAGCTTCCCGCTTACGTTTCTCGTTACACAAAAAGCCATTTACAGTCTGTTACAAACGAATCTGGGCCGTCCATGAGCCGCTTCATCTCCGTAGGCGGACAGAAGCCTTCGATTCATTCACTCAGTTAATACCTGCCGTCTGATCTGTGCAGGTCGTAGTCCGTAACTGTATTTCCTCCTTCCATCCCAAGCAGCGGGAACCCAGAAATTCAAATAATAATAATAAAAAAAAATCAACGACCCCATGTCTCTCTCGAACTTGCCCTCTCCCGTCCCCTTTTGGCGGCGAGTGAGCTGAAACCAAAAGGACGTCCGCAGAATGCCGTCAGCTAACCGCAGTTTTTTATTTTATCTATTTTTTTGGACGGAAGGATTTCATACTGTCTTCGATTAAATAAATAAGAAAAACGAATGAATTGATCTACTATTTTTCTCTTTTGTTCTACTTTGAGAAAAAAATAAAAGGTATGAGGCGGACATATGGACGGAGGTGGCCAAGTACTTGGACGGGAAGGATCTGGCGAGGCTGGGGATGACCAATCGGTGGTTCCACCGTCTGATCATGGAGGACAGCATCTGGAAGTACGCCTGCCTTCGCGACCTCCAGGTGCCTCCTCCTCGACACGTGTCCTTCACCTGGAAGCAGCTCTACAAATCCGCCTTTGGTACTCCGTACTCGTACGAATCTTTCCCATGTAACACCCATCCAGACCGTCCAACTGACGCGTGTCCGTTTGTACGCAGACGGCAGCCACGCGTACTGCTTCCGTCAACAGGAGAAGCACATAGGTGAGCAGCCGTAATTTAACGTCGGCCTGTTACCTGCGGTTGGTATTTGACGTCGTTTTGACGGACATTAGATTGGATGAGGATCGGCGGTTTCGTCTTGGAAACGCCGTCTGTGCTGCTGACGGAGAAGCTGGTGCTGCCCAAGAAGCTGCCCAAGCCTGAAGGGAACCCGGAGCGGACCATCCAGACCTTCGGCACGTGCGTCTTAACTAACGTCAGAACCGGAATATGGCTCGCTGGTACCATATCCCCCGCCCTGCATCCTTTCTCATTTCAAGGACTGCGGATCCGGACCGTTTGATCTCCCGATTTGCCCTCAGACGGGACGACTATGATTCTGTTAATCTCAATGGACGTTTCAGATCTGCAGCTGGTCCGATGCCCCGTCTGCAACCTCAACACCTGCGAAGGTATGGGACCGAGCCAAGAAACACACCCCCATCTTGCCTGTGTCCACGAAGGCACCCCCAGGCTTCACGGTGCGTCATCGCTCCCAAGCGACGACGGTCAGGCTGATACATATAACGCAAAAGATTGGACGGCCGGAAGAGGCTTAGATGATCGGACGGCCGAGATGATATGATTCTTCAGTCCAATCATTGTGATTTGATCCGCTCTCCTTTTTTTTATTATTACTTTTTTTTGCATGCAGGAACGATGCAGGTATTGGACGCGAGGCACGTGGAGCTGTTCCTGGAGGAGGGGTACAGGAACGGGAGCTGGGAGTACGAGGACATCGGGATCCACCGGATCGAGAAGCCCTCCGACACGGCCACCGGGGGAATCTTCGAAATCAAATACCTCACCTCTCCCTGCACCGCCGGTAACCATCACTCTCATCTCTACCTCAGTCCTATCTTTTGTAATGGTCGCAATGGAAAACGAGCTGCTGCTGCTGCTGCTGCTGGTGTTGGTGGTGTTATAGGGGTGTTGGATGTGAAGTCGTGGATCGGGCAGCCCAGCGACTGGCAGCCCAAGGCCAGGCTCTGCCTTCACGCTGTCGCCGTCAACACCAACCTCCAGCCAAACGAGGGTGAGCAAGTAACTCGCATGAAGCAAAATAATACCCCTTCTTTTTGGTTCTAGTCTGTCTAATAGAATGGGCTGCGTGCGCGTACGCAGGGCTTCAAGTGAAATTCCAGGCGATGAGGAGCAGAGGAGCTGATGGAGAGGTAGTTTCCATAAGAATCTCCCAGCAGCTCATTTAGCTTCTAGTGTCATTTTACAGATAACCGGCGTTCTTAGATGTATATAGGACTAATTTTTTTAGATGCATGGGATCTCCGCCAAAACTAAAGAAATTCATTTGGCGGAAATTTTGGGGCGAAAGCCACTCCGTATTACTATAGTGCAGTACACGATATGTGCGTTCCCATTTGCCTATTGCTCGTGATCTTTTAGTGATATATGCAGTAAATAGATGCAGCTGGCCGAGTAAAACAGAGAAAGTAAATAGAATTCTGGGCTCTCATTTTACTGGACAAAGTGACAACTTTTTGCAACACGTCAATCACCTCATTAACTTCCTGTGGGCCTCGTGCATCCTGCACTTATTTCAGTGATTGCCCACAGAAAGAAGATGAGCTGATTAGCATGGCGCATGCGGTGTATAGCATAATTTGCCACTTTAGAAACAGCATTCAAGCTTCAGAAGACTAGTAACATGGATACGCTCATATAAACCACTCACTAAGAGTTTCTAAGTAGGTTCATCTTCTAAGCATTTATTCGTTAATGTTTTGGTGATTAGGGCGTAACCTTTTATGCTCTTGTTTTGACCTTATACTACATTTGGGAATTGGGATAGAGCATAGCCGCAAGTCCATGTCCACTGCCTTTGCCGCCCATCGTTCTCAAACCTGGCGACCCGCATGATCCGTAATCCATAGACCTGGGCAGCCCGCATGACATGAAAACGCTGCTATATTGGATTTATAATTTATTTTGGGGTACAGTTTTGCAAAGTTCTATTACAAGGTTGTGTCGATGGTGGGATACCGTAAAAATATGATAATCCCAATACACAATGAAAATGCCTAGTCGTGAGAAGGAAAAAATAGGCGACACGGGTAACCATCTATATAAATCCATCTCAAATCCAAACAAAATGAAAACTTCCAAATTACCATAAATGTAGAACATATTAGATCAATCGAATGAATGGGCATTCATATACAAGCCCTAGAAAAGCTTATAGACTACGAGGCTTGTCCAATTGGTCCAGCCCGGAAGAATGGATACTAAAATTCAAGTGCTGTTCGGGTCTGAATACTCTCTTGCAACACCCTCCTTCCTCCTTTAGTAACCCTTCCCCATGTATCTATACTAGAATGAAATGCAGAATGCTAAAAAAATAAAATATACTAAAAAAAACCCATCAAAAATATAGATGATAATGTAGAACGAGGAGTTCTGCCTCTCACTTTTTGGTCTCTGTACCTGGCATATCTTTATGTTCCTTCCAAGGAGTCAATCTAGGCTTGAAGCTAAGCTTACATCATCATGCCGAACGTACCTCTAATTCAAGTAAAAGAACTATGATAACTGGTTTAGAGAAGTACAGGCAGTAGCAAATTATTCCAAAGGGACATTGTCAAATGTGGCATAAAGTTACAGTTCTGAGCAGCAGTAAAGAAACAACAATGCATTAAACCTCCATATTCTGGAGTATTCATTTGATAAATGCCTTGGAACCATGTTTTTTTTCATACTTTCACAAGATTCAATCATCAACCTCCAGTAACATACAGAATCAGCATGTAATCTTATCTGTGATGCTAACAGACAGCATCCAGAGTCAAAAGCAGCCACCCAGCTGCCAAAAAAATAAAAATTCCCATCAGAATCAGATATACTCATTCAAAAAAAAAAAGATCAGACTAATCATCTAAAAGAGCATATCAATTTTAATGTGCCCTAACTATGTGGCTATTCAGAGGTAAGTGTTATTTGCAAGGGATTGGGCCGTTCACAGAAGGCTGCATCTATTCAGCGCCACATAGGAAGCAGATAAGTGAAAGGTGTTTCATAGAGGACAATTCTAAATTTCAGCTATTAGTATAATCCATACAATATAAGCATAGAAATTTTGAGCTTCCAGCCACCATAGAAGCATGTGTTTGCAACAGTATGTAGTCTAAATTACAAGATATAAGAAAGGTTTTGACCTTTGCATGAAGCACAAGGAACTACAAAGAAAAACGGATCATGAAGTGCCTTAAAAAGGAAAAAGAATCATGAAAGGAAATTAGCGTACCAATATGGCCTCAATTTCTTTCTCTGAGACTGGTGTACGCTTTGGTAAGAGTGAAGCCTTCCCACCTATGGCAGTGTTGCTGGGTGGGGCAGGAACATCTGATTTGAATCGGTAATTTGGAATCCCACCAGATGATGGGGGTAATTGTGGTTGGGATGCCACATCTATAAATGGAATACAATTGTGAATTTGTGATAATGTGGACAGAAAAGAAAGATTACAGAATAGTTAATTAATAAAAAATGTAACAACAAGATCTCGTGCATAATTTGTTGAAAATGAAAACAACTTTCTTTGTACCAAAACAAACATGTTTTCTTATTCAATACATATAACAGAACTAAGAAGAGCATAAAAAAAGAGAAATGGAGACAGCTGAGCGGTCTAACAATTGTACAGGATCTATCTCTCAAGCCACAACTTCAGCAACTTTGGGATATATATCAACTTTGCAAATATGTTAATTATACATATAATTAACCAGCCCGTTAATGATACACATAATATACACCAATCCACCATAACTGGTATCATGGCACATTATAAGTGATACAAACCCCAGACAGTCTGAACCAATTTCTTATTCATGCTCAAGACCAGATAGTTCTTAACTTGAAAGTTGAAACATGTAGAATAAATGAATAATGGTGACTGCAAAGAGATTTTCCAATTAAGCCAAATTATGTTCAGACTTGATATAAGCAGCATCAAAGTCCTGAAGAAACCCTACATTGTAAAAATACAATTCAACCCAATCGCTTATATTCTCATGAAATACAAGATTAAGATTAACAAAAAGCAATATCTTGAATATTGCAGAGCATCTGCATTATTTTGTCATTAGGAAAATTTATCCTTATGAGAGGTCTTCAACAACACAAATCCAAATGGGGTCATGGTCCGCTACCATATATTATGCTTCTATTTATTACCAAATCAAACATAGCAAATATATAAATATCTAATACAAATATATAAACATCTAATCATTTCCTCCATCAGAAGCCTGCCAATCTGCACAAAAATGACTTTTCAACATTAGGGCAGGAACAGGCCTTTAAACACTCACAGGCTAATTATCGAAAATAACTCCGTAGGGAATCATAATTTAAAAAAAAAGTTCAACAGCGTGATTTAATAAAGAAATTAATTCTAACTCATAAAGAAGATGCAAAATTATAGTGTGCGCAACTGCATGCTGGAACTAGTGAAAATGGTTATTTAGAAACTAAGTATACCTTTATATGCAGATAATTCAGAAAATTTGTCAACCATTGAATAGTTGGCAATATATTTAATTCTTCATAAAAATTTTGCATACAGTCAGATTTTTGTAATCTTAAATGATTTTCAACATTTTAGAGAGAATAATGCCAATAAAATTTATTCATGATTGGAAGAACAAATTGATTAGGCACTCTAACTGCAAGCAAAAATGAAATCACATAATTGATGAGTAGATAAATCAAGCATTAAGTTTTGACATGCTGCAGATACAAAAACAGCATTAGGATCCAGGGGCGCAACTTATTTTGCTCTATGACCTTCTATTTCAATCCATGCTACTATACAAGCAAAGTCCCTGCTGTCCAGCCAACCATGCGTATGATATAGTTTCTCAAATATGTTTTCATGAATTGTTCAAGCGAACAAGATGGAATCCACGGGTGCATATACTATCTTCGCTTCATGAATTGCTTACTCTATACTACTTTATAGAGGCAAAATCACCTGCAGGTTTTTGTGCATGCCACCATGCGATAACACAATGTCTCACATATGTTAGCATCAAATGTCCAAGTAACAAGGAAAAACCAAATGATAAAAGAATTTTTTTATCCATGCTACTATACAAGCAAAGTCCCTGCTGTCCAGCCAACCATGCGTATAATATAGTTTCTCAAATATGTTTTCGTGAATTGTTCAAGCGAACAAGATGGAATCCACGGGTGCATATACTATCTTCGCTTCATGAATTGCTTACTCTATACTACTTTATAGAGGCAAAATCACCTGCAGGTTTTTGTGCATGCCACCATGCGATAACACAATGTCTCACATATGTTAGCATCAAACGTCCAAGTAACAAGGAAAAACCAAATGATAAAAGAATTTTTTTCTTAGTCCTTAGCTTAAGAAGCAAGGGAGTTGATTGCCAAAAACAAAAACCATTCACTTATAAAATACTCTTTCGTTAAAGTGTTTGCGTGAACTATTCCAATGGAAAGTCAAAGATAGAAAATAAACTTCGGATGTTAACCATCATCTCAGGGAACAAGTCAGGAAACCATGCCAACATGCTAGCATCATTAAGAAACAGGCAATGATATTGCCATAAACAGGATACCAACAAAACTATATCTAGTGCATGAGTATTCCACTAGGGTCAAGGAAATGGGCTTCAAGCTGCAGCCTGTGCAGGATTTTGCAAAAGAACACTCTGTGCTAGACTAGGTGGATGCTGCTTATAAATAGGTTAGCTTGTTGATGATTCTCTGTAATGGAGGATGGAACGTGTAGAAGTAGACCTCTACTTTCTCTGGGCAATGATGGTGAATCACTAGGTGAAGGTTCATGTATTCTCAAATGCACTGGATGTGGTCGAGTCAGTGATTCTTCTTAAATCTGAGTACTATCATTTGAAAGATGGGAAAATGAGGCAGGGGTACAATCAGATTATCATAAACTAGTTAAAATCTTTGGTTTGAATAATTCACCATATATTTTAAATGATTTTTTAAAGTATTTTGCATTTATTAAAAATTTTTCATCATTTTTTTTTAAAAAAAGATCTTCCTTAGTGAGATCGTCTTAGGCCCCAAAATGCATTGGGCCGCCCCTGGGCTCAAGTTGGTTCCTTGAATGAGAAACCTTTGATCTATTCTTAAGAAGTCTAGGTGACTCGACCTCTTGAAGATCAAATCAAACCGCTTGCTCAGGTTAGGTAGGGTTCTCCCTCGCTCCTTTCACCTTACCCTCTAGCATTCTGTATTTTGAGGCTTAATCATTTTGAAATCTTCGACAAGGATAACAATGCTAGCTTTGTACACAAATTCACATCCACCTCCCCCCCCCCCCCCCCCCCCCCCCCCCAAAAAAAAAAAAAGATGATGTCAAGGTTTTTTTTTTCTCTCTCTTATGTTAAAAACATCACGATTTTGTAATGACACTTTCAAAACATAACCCACATCAAGCCTTCAAAAAAAAAAAAAAAAAACTCTAGGTCCAATAGTATGACAGTAAACCCTTTCGCAAGAGAACAGGATGCATAATATTTTGACCAAAATTAGCAAAAAACAACAAAAGACCAGCAGGAATTGGTCATTTCTTCTATATACTGGGGTTTAGGCCAATAATTAAACCCTAGGCTAACCGATAGAGACTCCGTAACTGATATTCTCTTCAATCAACAAATGCTACAGACAACAAGGACCACCTCTTAAATCCCTCGTATATCAAATTGATTATAAAAAATTCCTACTCTTAACACAGCAAAAACAAAACAAGTACTTCTTTTCGTATATCTTTACTAGATTGCTGAAGGGACAATTAAAGCACAATCTAGATCAATAATCCCCATAAAGTTTCGAAACGCATGCGATGGAACAGATATCCAGATGACGCCATGTCAAGCATAAAAAAACGAATTAAGTTCTTTTGCAAGAATATCGAAACTTCAACAAACATAAAAATAATAAATGGAGCAATTCAAAACAACCTTGCAATCAAATTTTCTTCGAATCACATATAAGCAAATAATTTTCTTGATTAGATTACGAAATAAACTTACTCGATTGAGAGAACAATATTTGCTCAGATGCGGTAGATGATCCTAAAAAAGAAATCAAAACAAATAATTGACAGTCAGAAATTAAAAACAAATTAGACGGGTGCAAAGAAACTATAAGAATCCCTAACAATCGAAAAGAAAAATCTTGAAGTTTAACGGAAAACATTCATCAAGAAAAAAACAAAGAAAAAGGAGAGATTAGGGCAATGCAATCGGTAAATGGAGAGGAGAAACGGGATCAGACCTTGGGGATTAGGATGCCTCTGTGGGAATTTAATTCGAGGAATCCTCTTCATCACATGCATCCCAGACATCTCCTTTCTCTCCCTCGCTCTCGCTTCTGATGTGTTCTTACCGTAGGGAGAAACTTCTTCCGTCTCGCCGTCTCTTGGATCTCCTGATCTATATTTCGCTCCCCATCGTACGACAACGGACGAACCGGTGCATGACCCATTGGTTTGGGCGAACCGGATTCCTTAGACTGAACCGGTCCACATGGGTAGTTACGAGTTGACGAATCGGGGTCGCCACGCTGAACCGGATTCCTTAGACTGAACCGGTCCACATGGGTAGTTACGAGTTGACGAATCGGGGTCGCCACGCTGCAACAATTTTTGAGGCAGGTGTTACAATCAGAGGTGGCAATCGGGTTAGATCGGGTCATATATGAATTGAATTGCAAATTTTAGATTGCAAATCAGATCAAAAATTCATCAATATAATTTAGTTTAATTATTAAATAGGTTAAATTTTTAGATTTAAATCTAATTTGTTTATTAAACAGGTAATCTTATTCGACCTACATAATCATTTATTAAACAGGTCAAGTCAAGTTAAATGGCTAATAGATATTTAATGGATTAAATAGATTTAAACAGGTTAAACAAGCTAAGCGAGTCAAATTAAATAAGTTAAGTAAGTTTTTAAAAAAGTTAAACAGATTTAAAATATATTAGATAATTGGGTTTGACCCAATCTAATTATTAAATGGATCAAAACGAGTTAAATGGGTACAAATATAAATCTGAATCCAACTCATTTAAGAAATAGGTCTGGATGGGTTGACCCATTTATGACCTAAATCGTTTTATGTCAAATCTAAACTTGCTTAAAATAGATCGTTCATGGGTCAAATTGACGGATCATAAATTGCCACCCCCATTAGTGTGGTATAACAGATGTACAGTTAGAGCTAGGTTCTATCTAGATCTGCAGTTGAACTCGCTCATTAGCTAAAATTTGGATGAGAATTTTTAAATTTAGATTAGATTTAGGCTTAGAGAATCATTGTTCAATTTCAATTCAACCTAATACCGACCCAAATTGACCCAACACATGCATGCATAAATAAATGATTTATATTTATACTTTTATAAATTATATATTTTGTTATATCTTAGTTTTGTTAAATTATATATTAGTGTGCCATAGAAATTAATGAATAGCTAAGATCTCGACCCGACATGCATTAATGCAACAAGAAATGTTCTAAATCTTTCCTTTATCTTAAGTTTCTATTCAATTCAGTCTAATCTAATTAGAGTGGCGCAACCGAAACGGATATGAATATCTCAATCCAATCCAAATTGGTTAGAGCAATCCCATCTCGAGACCGGTCCAGCTTGGGTTAGGATCAAGAGTTTCAGTTTGACTTTATCCTTAATCTAACTCAACCTACTGAGTTGCAACCCTAATTATAAGAAAATGATAAAATGTATATTTATCTACTAATTTATGAATAACCAGCTTGGGTTCACATAGGGCTCGTTTGGTTCGCTGGAAGCATTTTTCCTCCTAGAAATATGATTCCTGAGAAGAAGATTCCTAAGAAGAGAATGCCTGGAAATGTACTTTTGGCATATTTGGTTAAACATGCGAAAGTGACAGATTTCCAGAGTGCTTATGTTTGGTTGACCATCCACTTTCCTGAAAAAATTATATGTAATTCCTATTATACCCTTAATGAAAATTAGATTTTTAATGCTTCTTTAATGCTAAAGGGCCTTTTTGGAAAAAAAATAAAAAATGGAGTGATTCCGCCTATGATAAAGTAACTTTTCCATGAATGTGGGAAACATATTTATATGGAAATACAACTTTTCTATCTTTCTCCTTTAAAAACTCCAACCAAACACGAGGCATCTCATTACTTATCCGTTGACCACACTTTTTTCCTCTCTTTTTTTCCGCGGACTAAACGAGCCCATAGAGTTCATCTTGGATGGGAACCAAACCAAGAAGAGCACAACCAATAGGAAGAATGGGAGATGTTGGCGGTTCTCTCACCTCATGGCTTACAAGATGCGACATATTTAGGTGATCTACAACATAGATTATTCAAAATCAAAGAATCACAGGCCTACATGTTCCAACATCCATGCATGACTTCTATCCTGGGTAAGGAGGTCCAGCAATATTTTCAGGCCAATTCCATTTACAAAAGCATCCTATTTTAATGCTAGCGCAGCTCAAAAATTTCACGTGAAAAAGCAAAAAAAAAAAACTCATTTGATATATAATTTTCAATTTATTATGCGGCACATTGAATCACTGATGTTAATCCAAAAGAGGCAATAGCATTGCACCAAACACAATTCTTCGATCGAGAGCCACTAAAACATTAACTTAATACTCTAATCTATCTCGATCATTAAAATCTCTTGGGAGCAAGATCTTTCATAAATAACAGAATTTTCATCTTTGTCAAGCCCACCAACCTGGCCCACGCCCGTGCAGAGGCTAGTAGTCAGTTCAAAGCTGGAAGTTCATCGGCTTCATAGTCGTAGAACGACCTTGACGTCCAAATGCCCGTCATTAAACTGCACCTAAGCCTCTCCAAATATAGAGATTATTCGTTGTCTTGGTTATCGTGTCATCTTCTCCATGAGATCCGTTATTTCCACGTATCAACGTTCTTCACGTTCTTATCCTCGTGCCGAAAAAGTCTTGCGCGATCAGCGGGAGAATGTCATGGGGGGACAAAACAGCACTATTCTCCGGGCGACCGGGTTAGCCAACGCCTTTCCAACACGTGTTCCACACGGGCTTAATTTGTAGCCAGTTTGGACCGAGGAGACGTAAGCCATGCATCATGTGAACTCGAAAAAGAAAAAAAAGAAAAAAACGGGGAGAGAGAGAGAGAGAGCTAAGTATTTTGATGAAGAGGGAGGCTCCCGATTTTTATTAAAAAAGAAAGTTTGCAAAAACTAGAGAGAGAGAGAGAGAGAGCGAGAGAGAGCTAAGTAACTAAATGTCACGTTTCCTTCCAAGATGGCGCCCACTTAAAACAAAACAACAACAAAGAAAAAAAAGAAGGAAATGAAAGGAAAAAAAAAATAATGTTCCACCCTCCTATAAAAAACTAGAGTGTGGTACAAGTGATGTACCTATTCTCCTAAAAGAAAATAAAAAGATGAGATTCAACCAAATAATAATAGTAATAATAAATATGATAGGAAAGGTTTGAACGCTGGTGTCTAATCTTGTAGTAGTTTACATCTAGCTTCCCCAGCGTGATTCCCTTTTTTTTTTAATTTTGTTGGGTCGTACCAGCTGCCTTACAAACTCTTGTACAAACACAACTCCCTGCATTCCTAGCAAAAAAAAAAGAAAAGAAAAAAAAAACAACTTCCTTGCATCCTGTCGTTATAATATCTCTTGAGGCGTCTAGATAACTTTGATAACGCCTCCCACAAAATGGATCCACTATGATAGTTGGCCACTCAATTAACAGTGCTATCTGCCTTCTTATAAAGATATGGAGATGTAACCTTTAAAAATATAGAGAATTAGAGATAAAATATATAGATAAATTAAAAAAAATGTGAAAATACAGATATAGAAACATAGATGGATAAACATTAATCCTCATGACTGGGCAGATCAGAAGGGTAAAATAAATCTTTCATGTGACACAAAAGCATTGGCCCTCCATGACACGGTCACATAAAAGTTCATTCAAGATAAGAGGATTGTTAGTGACAATGATTATCCCACATCTATTTTTCTAAAAAAAAAGATAAAATAAATATCATTAAGAAGATGGTATTTATTTTTCCATACTGGATTATCGAGCAGAGATAATATAAAATTATTATTTCTTAACAAAATACTCTCATATAATAAATATATTAATATATTTATTAATAAATATTAATTATTTAAAATAATTAAAAATTATTTATTAATTATAAAATAAATCTAATATAAGATTTATTGAAAAATTAATATATGTATTTATATATCCAAAAATTACTAAAATTTATTTATAATGAGAAATATATTTTCTAATATATATAATTAATTTAAAAATATTTATTAACTCATATAAATATATTTTAATATTCAAAATAACCAATACTTATAAAAATTATATAAGTTGGACATAAATGACCAACAAATGAATCGAAAAAAAAATATTATTACTTGTATTATTTATTTAAAAATATTGTTAAAAATTTGACAATATTTCTACATAAGATTACTTCTAACCAAGCATAATAAACTTTTTTTTGTGCTATTTTTTAGAGTAATTTTTCTATCAAATCAACCAAACATAATAAAAATTTATTCTCTACTATAATTATTTTTTAAAATAAATAGTCTTTAGAAACCATCAAGTTATACATCATCTGATGTATCCCAACCAAACGAACCGACGACGAAAGCCGGTGGAGAGTGAGATTTCGTATGTTTTTTAGACTCAAGTTTGCACTTTGCCTTGAAAAAGTCGATGAAAGCTAGCTGCTATTTTAGTCTCCTTTAGGTGCATTTTTGTTGTTATCCGGTGTGCATGGTTGTTCTTAGTTCTCAAAGATAGCGATTGGTCTCCAAACGCAACCTCGGAGGACGAGATGCCCTTTCCACAAGACCGTACGCATTACATTGCATATAAACACTATGCAGTCATTAGATATTATATTTGGCACAAATCCAAGCTTGCAGAAAGATACTGACTTTTACACTAAATCGTTCACATCCATTGAGAAGCTAATCATCAGCTTATGACTGTGTGATCGAGGTAACTTAGAATAGAATAACAGCATGGTTTTTTGTTACCTGTCAGGCTTAATTTGTGGGGCAGCTACATTCCTAAAGACATGCAAATGGCCACAGTTTAAGATAGATAATAGAGTGAAAGAGAACTAACAGTCTGTTCTGTGATTGTTTTTGGGAACTATCTCTGACGTTTTGAATATTGGTATATCATAGCAGTCACTAGGAATAGAAGATCTCATCATACCCATCACTCATTAAGAAGAAGGTACATGCCCTCAGCAGCAGTTAATAATTTAGTTAAGTGCAACATGATTCATCTCCAAATGTTTTTTTTTTTTCATGAAATCCATCGCTGTATATTTATCCAGGCGCCCTATATACTTGGAATACACCACGTAATATTCGAACTAAGAATCTCCAATTGTTAAGCAAAGAGATTTAACCATTGGAATAAGCATTTATGGGTGCTAAAACTAACATAAAGGCTAGTGGGATCAAGTCATCCATATCCATTTGTTATTAAAAATATATTATATATTCAACTAGGAGTTCACATGATGCCATCATGCATATGGGTTGTATATATCCCATTTGTTTTACATAGTAAGGACCAGGGCCTTGATTATTTATATATTCATTTGCTTTACAAGGCTTTGATTCAAATGCCGAGTAGTTTTTTTGTCTTTTTTTTTTTTTTAAACGGCATTCATATAGCGCTTCCGTAGGTACAATCTGCAGAAGAAATAAGATGATACAAAGAAAATAAAATCTTAGTGGCACTCGTCCAAAGAATCACTTCGAAGTGCTGAGCAACATAGGAGATAACCCAGTCTGCAGGTCTGTTAGCCTCCAGATACACATGTGCTACCTGAAAGGAACACATCGTCCTAACCAATCTGCTAGTCTTCCAAATCAGTGGGTGCGTCTCCAAATCGATCCACACTCCAAATCCAATTGATCACCGTGGAGGAATCCCCCTCAAGGTATATTAATTCTATTAGCATCAAGTATCCTCCTCGCATAGAAGATACCCTTCTACGTGTTGAGAGGCTTGAAAGCACTCACCCTTAGATCGTACTATTCCCTTTCCTGGATCCAAACTGCGGAAAGACGAATCGAGAAGAAGAAGTAGTAGAGAATAAAATCAAACGATCACAAAGACAACAATTTTACGTGGTTCACCCCAATACGGGTTACGTCCACGGAGGCCACACGCACAGATTCAATATATTCAGCAAGGGTTACAATGATCTCTCTTCCTGTTAGAGATTGCACACCTAGGGCTTACAAGAGAGATAGGACTCCAAAAGAAACTCACTACGGCCGCTCTCATCTCACCTAGGGTTCACCAAAAAACCCTATTTATAGGTTTTCAACACATAAGGAAACTTCCCTACGAAAAACCCTAAGTCAAAAAAATCCATCTTGCCATCGTTTCAATCAATCCCGTGATCAGGAGTCGACTCTTCACTTTCAGGGGTCGACTCCTAATAAGTTCGAGTCGACTCGGACATCCTCGGGTCGACTCCAAGTATCAGCACCGAAACTGGCACGCTCTGTCTTCCTGAGCTGGAGTCGACTCCTGCAGGGCTGGAGTCGACTCCTGCAGGGCTGGAGTCGACTCCTGCAGGACTGGAGTCGACTCCTGCAGGCAACCCAAAAAAACTGCTCTCTGTTTCTTCACTGTGGCAGATGCGAGTCGACCCTCTCATCTCTGGGGTCGACTCAAGCTTCACATGAGTCGACTCCTAGATGCTAGGGTCGACTCCATTCAGTTGGCACAGAATTTTTTCAAGCAAACTTGAGCCGAATTCAATTTGCGGTCGTTTCGAGTTTCGAGGCACATTTTCTCAACAATCTCCCACTTGCCGAGAAACAAGCCTGAAATAACCGTAACCCCATCAGCAACATGATCTCCAAATCAGCCTCTATGTGTGTGAACCTCTGTCTTCACTTCTAGCTGTGAAGATGTCACGACCCCCGCCCCGTTCCCGGCGGGCCGCCGCGACGGTCCTAGGGTGCGGGTAGGCATAAGGCCACCAGCCACCGCGTAGAACCCTACTACCTATCAATCATCAATAGATCTTGAAAAATTTGGCATGATACATGCACAAAATGATCACTTTTCCTATAGTGACCTGTCAGGATTATCTCAATACATACAACACACTACCTGTCAGAGCAGCAATCACATAATCTGTCACATATAAACCTGGACAATATATAGCAATACATTATCACAGGCACACAACTGATCTGCACACATATATATACCTGCTTCCCAATCCATCCATGGTCAAACCCATATCCACAACAGGATCTATGACTGTAACTATGCACTATATATAATAGAAGGTTTATAATACACCAAAAGATATAAACCTCTATCTACATTATACTATACTATACTATGGAGCGGCACAGCAAGCAGACAATCTCTAACCCTGCTCCTCTCTATACAATACCTGCCCTGCAATCAAAAATATCAAACTGGGGAGTGAGTATATGAATACTCAGTGAGTGGAGTAGAGAGTACTATGCACATGAGACAGAATATAATCATGGCTCGAGATGAAATCTCAAGATCAATAACAACATGAACATGAACTCAACATAGAGAATATAGAGTAAATCATCAATATCACCACAATCAATATCAACTCATCTGAAGCATATATGGAATAACCAAGTAAACATATATGCTACTCATGAATATGCTCAACAGATCATAATGCTGGAACATACAAATCAGGTGTCAATATGCTGAAATCATCACTAGACAGCTGTCGGGAGGTGGGTTTTACGCCCCAGGCGAACCAGCAACAACTCCCTACTGTCACATGCATATGCAGGATAAGACACCATATCGATAATGTAAATGCTAGACAGCTGTCGGAAGGTGGGTTTTACGCCCCAGGCGAACCAGCAACAACTCCCTACTGTCACATGCATATGCAGGATAAGACACCATACCGATAACATAAATGCTAGACAGCTATCGGGAGGTGGGTTTTACGCCCCAGGCGAACCAGCAACAACTCCCTACTGTCACATGCATATGCAGGATAAGACACCACACTGATCATATAAATGCTGGCCAGTATCCAGAACAGAAATCCATCTCACATCTACATACTAAACGGCACCTCGCGGGAATTCTACATCCGCGGAAAGCCATACTGCACCTCGCGGGGTCTTACTATGCCCGACGGCAAGCAGAATATAAGTCGTAGGACCGGCCGATCCTACGCCTAGGGCCGTGTCCCCCCTAGGAAGGGACTGGGCTCCGCCCACCCAGAAGGCTACTATGTGCACAAAGGCCGATGTTCAACCCCCATCGACTATAGGTGTCCTGCAGATACTGTCAAGCCATGCATAAATGCCATAATGCACCCTCCCAATACTCTACTAAAAAGGAGTATAATCAAGACTACCACTCACTTGATCATGACCCAATCATAAACTAACATCAGGGTTAGAAGTGAGGGTCAAAAAAGTGCAATACAACTCAATATACCACTAAAAAGGCTCTACAAATCTTTGAAATAGAGGAAATGAAATCAATTTACAAAAGAAATCATTTCACAATTCGGAATCAATTTGATTACTCATCAACCTCTCGTAATTCCTCTCAATGTTCTCTCAAATGCATGTACAGAATAATCAAGCATGGAGAATCAAGATTATAGAGGAATCTACTACAATATCAGTCAATATGCACAAGTGGAATCAATTCACACTTGGCGACATTCATGAAAATGAATTAAGAATGCTCATGGTGCAAAGTACATGACTCCCACTCACCTGTCAATCCGGCACAGCCCTGATACGCCTCCAAAAATCTACAGCAGGCAGTGGGGAACTTCTTCCTCTTGTTCCCTAGCTTCTTGCCCAACTGTGACATGCATTTACAATACATTTAGTCTTGTATCAAGGGCTATAATCTACGTGCCAATTATAACATAGGAAACTTTAATTGATTCAACTCCCCTGTTCCCTAAATCTTTTCTTTTCTTTCTTCTTTTTCTTTTTAATTAATTAACTCACCATTTATGTGTATTAGGGACTTCTTTGCATGAGTACAAGGTTCCTTTTTGCTTGATCTAGGCTTAATACTCTATTATAGCATGAAATCCCCTATTTTCCACCCGGATGAACAGTAACCCGAACTGACAGTGGGTTACTTCATCCCGGTTTTGATCCACTTTCAGGACTCCAAATTTGATGAAATTTTTACCTAACATTCTACACTCATAGAGGATTCCAAAGAGATAACATGCATCATCATCGGAGGCCGTTTGACCCCCTAAATAATTCGCCGAAGTTGGGACTTCGACACAGTTTTTCCGTAGTGCCGGAAAAATTTGTCAAAATCCGATTCTTCCTCTTTTAACCGCCTCTACAACCCTTATCCGACCCCTCTAGACTATATCCACCCTTTGTATAGCCTAATGTCATCAAAAGACTAGATAGGGATGGATATTTACCTTTTTCTTTTTGGAAATCGAGGTCCTTGCGTAGAGGGGAAGGAGATCTACGTTTTTCCCTTCAGCTAGAAGTGCAACCGGGATCTCCTTCCTCTTTCTTTCTTCCTTTCCTTTCCTCTTCCTTTCTTCCTTTCCTTCTTCTTCTTCTCTTTTTCTTTCTCTCTGTGTCGTCTGAGAACCCTCCCCCTCTCCTCTCTGTTTCACTCCCGTGAGCCAGCTCAAACCCTCCAATTAAATCACATCAAGATACTATTCACCCTTTTTTTAATATTATTAAATTCCCATTTTGCCCCTAACACTTCAACATATCTACGGTTATGCCATTAACTTTTGATTCCTTCCAATTTTACCCCTTATATCAATTTTAAAGGACTATTCTATCCCTTTTTATATATAAAAAAAAATTTGGGGTTATTACAGAAGACCAACAGAAGATGCACATATGTGCAACTTCTCAAGAGTAACCACCTTTGTCAACATATCTGCTGGGTTGTCCATTGTATGTATCTTCTCTAGCCGGAAAAGATCTTCTTCGAGGAGTGACCGAATAAAGTGATATCTGATATCAATGTGTTTGGTCCTTGAGTGAAAAGCAGCATTCTTTGCCAAATGTATAGCACTCTGGCTGTCACTATACAACTTTGCATCGCCTTGCTCCATGCCAAGCTCTTTCATCAAACCTTGTAACCAAACCATCTCCTTGCTCGCTTCAGTAAGAGCAACGTATTCGGCCTCGGTCGTAGACAATGCTACAATCTTCTGCAGTTTCGAAACCCATGAAACTGCAGCACTTCCCAGCGTGAACACATACCCAGTAGTACTCTTTCTGCCATCAATGTCTCCAGCCATGTCAGAATCCACGAAACCATGTAGGCAAACATCAGGACCACCATAGCATAGTCCTAAGTCTCTGGTTCCTTTCAGATACCGCAATATCCACTTCACAGCTCTCCAATGCTCCTGGCCTGGATCGCTCATGTATCTGCTCACCACTCCCACTGCATGGGCAATATCCGGTCTCGTGCAAACCATGGCATACATAAGGCTTCCGACCGCTGATGAGTAGGGTACATACTTCATCTCATCTCGATCATCCTGCGTAGTCGGACACTCCTGCTTGGATAACTTAAAGTGTGCGCCCAGCGGAGTACTCACAGCTTTAGCCCCGTCCATATTGAACCGCTTCAGCACCTTATCAATGTACTCTGCTTGAGACAACTTCAACGTTTTAAGCTTCCTGTCCCTGCTGATACGCATCCCAAGGACTTTCTTGGCTTCACCCAAGTCCTTCATTGAAAACTCCTGGGATAATTGTTTCTTCAGTTTCACAATCTCTCCCATGTTGGCACTTGCCACCAACATATCATCTACATACAGAAGTAGAATGATATATGAGCTTTTCAATCCCTTAAAGTAGCAGCAATGATCACCATTACACCTTTGAAACTTATTCTTCAGCATAAACTGATCAAACTTTAAGTACCACTGACGAGGTGCTTGTTTCAACCCGTACAAACTTTTCTGAAGTCGGCACACCCAATCTTTCTTCCCCTTCACTACATATCCTTCTGGCTGCTTCATGTAGATTTCCTCTTCAAGGTCGCCATGTAAAAATGCAGTCTTGATGTCAAGCTGCTCAAGATGTAAGTCTTTGGCTGCCACTATACTAACACCATCCGGATAGTAGACATCTTCACAACTGGAGAAAAGATCTCGTCAAAATCAATGCCCTCCTTCTGCTGAAAACCCTTGACAACAAGTCTCGCTTTGAACCTCTCAGAACCATCTAGTTCAAGCTTTAGTCTGTATACCCACTTGTTGTGCAAAGCTCTCTTTCCCTTCGGAAGTGGAACCAAGTCCCACGTCCTGTTGGATGATAGGGAATCCATTTCATCATCCATGGCAAGCTTCCACTTGTCACTGGCTTCAACCTGCAAAGCCTCCTTGTAGCTTTCTGGTTCACCACCATCCGTAAGCAACAGGTATTGTAGGGAGTCAGCATACCTAGACGGAGTTTTTCTATTTCTTTTACACTTGCGTAAAGCAATTGGGATATCAGCTGGAGGTTCTTCTTCTTGCTGTGCTTCTCCCACTGGCTCAGCAACTTCTTCATCGTCTCGAGACATTGTTTCATCATCCAGCTCTGCATATTCCGATTTTACAGCTTTGACGCCTTGGCTCGTCTGTTGCTGCAGGTCCTTGTACAGAACCTCTTCATTGAATACAACATTTTTGCTCCTGATGACTTTCCGATCTGTCGCATCCCAGAGTCGGTATCCAAAATCATCACCACCGTACCCAATGAATGTGCACTTCTTTGACTTTGCATCCAGCTTGGTTCGATTGTCTGCAGTATCGAGCACGTAAGAGATGCAACCAAAAGTACGCAAGTGAGATAGTTTCACCTCTTTCCCAGTCCATGCTTCCTCCGGCAGTCCAAGCTCCAATGCAACTGAAGGCCCTCTGTTGATCAGATACACTGCTGTACTGACCGCTTCCGCCCAAAAAATCTTCGGCAACCCTGCATGAAGCCTCATGCATCGTGCCCGCTCATTGATGGTGCGGTTCATGCGTTCTGCAACACAATTTTGCTGTGGCGTTCCTGGAACCGTCTTTAGTCTTCGAATTCCAGCTGAGGCACAATAAGCCTCAAACTCATCACTGCAGTATTCGCCCCCATTGTCAGACTTGAGACACTTCAATCTCTGACCTGTCTCATTCTCCACTAAAGCCTTCCACCTCTTGAACTTCTCAAATACATCGGATTTGTGCTTCAAGAAGTAGACCCATAGCTTTCGGGTAGCGTCGTCGATGAACGTGACATAGTACCTTGCTCCTCCATGAGAAGCCACTTGAGTTGGTCCCCATACGTCAGTATGTACGAGTTCCAACTTAGAATTTTTCTTGGTACTACCTCCTTTTGAAAAATTGACCTTCTTCTGTTTTGACAGTACACAATCTTCACAGAATTCCAAATCCACAGATTTCAGGTCTCCCAATTTTCTTTTGGACATCATCACCTTCATCCCTTTCTGACTCATGTGGCCGAGTCTCATGTGCCATGTCCTTGCATCAACAGTCGGATTTGCAGCACTGACGGTGGAATCAGTATCAGCTGTCATGTATAGTGTTCCTGACCTTACACCTCGAGCAATCACCAAGGCTCCCTTAGTGATCTTCCAAGCATCATCATTGAAGGTGGTCACAAACCCCAAATCCGACAACTGACTTACCGAAATCAGATTTCGAGCCAGTTTGGGTACATGTCGCACATCTTTCAGAGTTAAAGTCATCCCACTTGATGTCTTTATCTGAGCATCTCCCTTTCCTACGATGTTGCAACTATTTCCATCACCAAGATACACCTTGCCATGATCACCTGCAACATAGTTTGAGATGATTGCCTTGTTCCCAGTAGCATGGAACGAGGCACCTGAGTCGACTATCCACGACTCCGGATGAATATCACAGGAAAGTATCAGGGCATCATCTTCACTTGCAGTTTCGGCTAAATTAGCACTTGCTTTAGTGTCAGAACCACCATTGTTCTTCGACACTTTGCAGTCTTTTCTCAAGTGACCCTTCTGCCCACAATTCCAGCACTTTCCAAGAGGTCTAGACTTGTTTCTAGACTTGGATCGTCCACCCCTATTTCTGTCTCCCTTCTTTGAAGTCCTTCCACGTTCTTCAAAAGCCAGCGCGTTCCCAGATGAACTTGCTGATGGATCCAGGGTTTTCCTTCGAGCCTCTTTACTCAGAATAAGAGCTACCACTTCATCAAACCTCGCTGTAGTCTTTCCCGAAGAATTACTAACAGCCGTGATAAAGCCTTCCCAACTTTCAGGCATCTGACCTAGAAGAGCCCACGCCTTCACCTCATCAGTGAACGTGATCTTCACAGATTCCAATTGGGCACATAGGGTATTGAATTCACTCAGATGTGAATGAACACTCCCACTGTCTCTCATCTTCAAAGTGAATAATCGTCGAATCAGGAATACCTTGTTCGCTCCTGTTGGCTCATCATACATGGAAGCCAGTGTGTCCATCAAATCTTTTGCAGTCTTTACTTTGGATATATTGGCGAGGATCTCCGATGCCAAGGACAAACGGATAGCGGCGAGCGCCTTCTTATCAAGAGGCTCCCACTTCTCCGACGGCATGTCTGTCGGCTTCGCTTCTTCTCCGCCCAGTGGTAGATCCAGATCCTTTGAGAGCAAGTAATCTTCCATCTGCATCTTCCACACACCAAAGTTCTGTCCGTTGAATTTCTCTATCCTCAATCTTCCTTCGTCAGCCATTGGAACACAGGGAACGTTGCTCTGATACCAGTTGTTGAGAGGCTTGAAAGCACTCACCCTTAGATCGTACTATTCCCTTTCCTGGATCCAAACTGCGGAAAGACGAATCGAGAAGAAGAAGTAGTAGAGAATAAAATCAAATGATCACAAAGACAACAATTTTACGTGGTTCACCCCAATACGGGTTACGTCCACGGAGGCCACACGCACAGATTTAATATATTCAGCAAGGGTTACAATGATCTCTCTTCCTGTTGGAGATTGCACACCTAGGGCTTACAAGAGAGATAGGACTCCAAAAGAAACTCACTACGGCCGCTCTCATCTCACCTAGGGTTCACCAAAAAACCCTATTTATAGGTTTTCAACACATAAGGAAACTTCCCTACGAAAAACCCTAAGTCAAAAAAACCCATCTTGCCATCGTTTCAATCAATCCCGTGATCAGGAGTCGACTCTTCACTTTCAGGGGTCGACTCCTAATAAGTTCGAGTCGACTCGGACATCCTCGGGTCGACTCCAAGTATCAGCACCGAAACTGGCACGCTCTGTCTTCCTGAGCTGGAGTCGACTCCTGCAGGGCTGGAGTCGACTCCTGCAGGACTGGAGTCGACTCCTGCAGGCAACCCAAAAAAACTGCTCTCTGTTTCTTCACTGTGGCAGATGCGAGTCGACCCTCTCATCTCTGGGGTCGACTCAAGCTTCACATGAGTCGACTCCTAGATGCTAGGGGTCGACTCCATTCAGTTGGCACAGAATTTTTTCAAGCAAACTTGAGCCGAATTCAATTTGCGGTCGTTTCGAGTTTCGAGGCACATTTTCTCAACACTACGCTGTCGGAAGCTTCATCTTAATGACAGTCAAGCTGAGGGCCGGTAGGCCCGGTACACCGGCCTTCCGCCACAACTAGTTTGCCATGGTGGTCTCTTACCACCCCTCAACGGGCCAGCCATCTTGCTAAAGAAGTTCATCCATCCTGACCGTCAAAAGCCTCGTGTTTTGACGGAATTTATTAAGATTTCCTCCCGTGGGCCGTTTGAACCAACTTCTGCACGTCTCTCTTTATATTTTATATATTCATTTCACAACATATCGGCACTCACCGCATCTCTCCGTCTGTCTCTCTCTCGGCTCCCACCCCTCCCCATCCATGGGCAAGTTCTTACCTCGCTTGGCTCATGGAGCCAATAAACCCATGATTTCTGAAGCCAGCAGACCAAAGCTCTATTGTTTTTACGACCTCATGAAGTTGCTTCAAAAGAGCAAGAAAGCTGAGCGCAGGGGTCGCACAACAAAGGCTAGTGATCGCACTCCGAAACCTTTCTCAGATGATCACTTGGAGAAGCGAGAGAAGAGAGAGAAGGGAGTCGTCAGAGTAAAGGTCGTTCTAACAAAGGAGGAGGCAGCTCGGTTACTATCCATGTGCATCCGAGGTGAAGAAGAGAAGACACTGACGCAGTTAATGAGCCAGCTCGAGAGTCGCCACACGACTGGGGTCGCACTCGGATCAAGCCATGGTGGGTGGAGACCGGTGCTTGAGAGCATTCCTGAGGATGAGATGATCGCATGAAAAGAATAAGAATCAGCATATATATAGCTAGTTGTGCTTGCTCATGTACAAGGCTCTTGGTCTCTAGCTCCCTCTTCTCTCTTGTTCTTCTTCCCCTCCTCCTTAATTTCTTTTCATTTCTTAGCATTACTGGTATTTAGCCAATATTGCAGGGGTATGTGAGGGACATAAATGAGAGAAAATCGAATGAGAGGAGCTGTACAGATTCTCCCCATCTCATTGCAAGTGTATTCTTCACGAACAATCCCTTGGAAGATAGTCTTCTGCGCTTCGTTCTGATCCTTGTAATGGAAATGATTATAGATTTTTTTGATAGGCAAAAGCCACCTAAGATTTCATTAAAAGGATTACAGAGAGAATGAGTTACAGGAAGCAGAGAGTCTATCAATTTTTATCTGATGAATCCTTTTCTTATTTCGGTAGATATATCATTTACATAAAAATCTCCCCTTATAAAACAAGGCAGGCCTTCCCCATTTTTGCTAGAATAATAAAAAAAGAAATCACCTCGTTAATCTAATTGCTAATCAACAACAACTACCATTCTCTAGCTTCCACAATGCTGGATGCATATCTACTCCCTATGGACCTCAGTCCATGGCTCCATGCAAGGCATACATAGCTACCCATCTCTCTCTCTCTCTCTTACAAGTGGGTTAGGAGAATCTCATGCATAGCAACTCTTACGACTAATAAAGGTCAGAGGAGCAGTGAGGATTTACAGTGATTTGTTTAATTAATTTGATGGTCCACGCCAGAGAATATCTTCTTCGTAGTTGGGTAGGCACATGCTAACAATTCTGTGAGGCGGAACTACACCATTTCCGATTGGGATCTTGTGTGAGGAAAGGAAGGTGGCGTAGCGGTTGTGACCATCCCTTGCTCCGTGACATTTGGGTTATGGCGAGGGATGGATGGGCTTTTCAGGCCAAGCATATTTACCGTGAAGGTAATGGTGCTACGGATTGGGTAGCTGCGTATGTAGCTTGTCACTCCGGAGGCACCTTATGGATTGGCGATGGGAAGTTGCCCTTGGCACTTCGAGGTATTCTATTTTTTGACTTTATTGGGTGTATCCGGTCCCGTCCGGTCTGATCCACCCGCATTAGCAAAAAAAAAAAAAAAAAAAGAAGAAGAAGGATGCACCTTCCGTTCTGTGCAGCCAAATCCTTCTACCACGCGAAATATACGACCCAGATCGCTTGTTTGAACTATTGCAGTTGGTGTTTTTGAGTCTTTTGAACCCTCCAATAAAGCAATGACGCTTACCTTCGCTGGATGTATTATAAAATGAGGAACTTTTGAAGGCAACTTTTATTTCGTTTGAGATGACATATGTTTATAAAAAGACGAATCGTGCAGCAACAATATTTTAAATGATTGGACTCTTTCACAACTAATCTAGACTTGGGGTGTGTGTATTAATCAAGTCTATGTTTATATAATTGGTCCTAGAGGCTTCATTATTTTAGTGCAACTAAATCATTGACATTCTTGAGGAAATTTCACAGATGACTCACTACTTCCTACTCTTAAGAAATTAGAGGGGGTTATAAACCACTCAGTTGTTCTAATAGAGAAGAAGGTTGAGCAAATACTTCTCTAGAAATTTGAAATGGAAGATTGGACAATATGATTAAAATTCTGAAGCATCTCTATGTAGTATCTAGCTAGTGGGGAAACAGAATGATGGGAGGGTAGTTTGCCATACTTTCTTGTGAAAAATGGCAGACCTCTTAGGATAAAGTTTTCATGTTAATAATGGAGAAAAGGAAAACACCTGAGCATATATGCTTGCGTGGAATCTCTCTCCCCTATCTACCAAGGCTTGCAGAAGTGTTGATTGCATGTGCAATGAGAATCGCCACTAGACACATGGTGATGTGTAATTAAGGACACGCTTGGTTTTCTAATAATGTTTTTTTATAATTGCCAATTATTAATTATGGTTGGAAAACTTGGAAGTTGTTGGATATGTTATTGAAGACGTCAAAAGAGATACATCCAACAAAGTTGTTTTCTTAGCAAGTTGAGAAAGATAAGTTTGCATAATATTTCTATTTGACCGATAGTTTATTGATAAATGATATCACCCGAGAACAGCTTATAGGCTATAAAAACAGTTAAAATCACCCGTTGATTTTAACAAAGTATCAGAGCCGTGCAAACATCAAGTTTTGCTATTAATGTTCCTATGACGCACTCTGATGCTACTTCCTCTCAACAACGTAATCTGCCTACTTTGAATGTGAAATTGTCTGGCTTTGATACCAAGTTTTCCCATTAAGCTTTCGGGACAATTAGTGATTTTAACAAAAACTGTGTACATGAATCAATTGAGGCATGTAGAAAAGGCAAAGCAGGGTAATGAAATCCTCCCTCCCACTCTATTATCTGCTTTAGAGTCGATGATGATATACTGTTCTCTAGGAAGAGGAAACAGATCTAACTTGAATAAAAATCTAAAACTAATAAAAAAACCATAGGGAAGTAGGAAAAGTGTTTTGAGGATGCAAAAGAGGCCTTCCTATCACCCATTTATCAAGAAAATGAAGAGGTTCATGAAAACTTACTACCGAGTAATTCTGCTTGAAAGGTGGAAAATGGGCCCAAACTATAAAGAGCCAGCCAGGCTCGGCATTGAAGAACAGTCCATGTCTGTTGTGCCAAGAGAACTCTATCTTACAATATGCTGTTAAGATTGCAAAACCATAAGAATAGTTATGATTTCAATCATTAAATTCAATTTCATGCCTCTCCAATAAAATTATGGCTCACCACGGCATTGAGAGGATATAGAACTGTGTTCTTAGAACCTAAAAGTGGTTGTTGTAAGGATAACGCTCTCTCACACACACACAATATTTGGACTCCTATCCCTCATGATACTACATTGAGTTTAAGCATACCTAATTGGAATAACCCAATTTTTTGGCTCACCAATGCATAGCGAGGTCTACGAAGTGAGTGATGTTAAAATAACTTTGAAGTGGTTGTTACAAGGAGCTTTAGAAGACAAACAGCATCACATTTTCTATCAATGGCGACACTGGTCCCGAGCCCCACATTAGAATGAATCACGAGCAGCAACAGGGTGGGACAATGTGACGGTGAGTGGGTGCCTTAAAGTTTAAGGAAACGAACAGTTTAATACAACCATGCAGAAGAGAACGAGCTCCAAATCCTGTACCTAAACGTAGAAGGCTAGGGGATCTAAATCTTCTCGGATGCTAGCTATCAGAAAGAATCCCGTGACCCCGTCCCACAGAAGACACATGGGAGGTCCCAAACCCTAACTATAAAGTATAGCTCAAGCGGTCCAATCACCGCTCCTGGCAAAAGCGTCGGTAAGAAATTTTTTTGACAATCATTACAACATCTCATGGTCCACCACTCTACCTACCACGTGAGAAGTTTGATATACTTTAACGAGCAGACCCCACAATTGAATGCATCTCTCTTTCTAAGCTTTCCTTCTTCTTTTTTTTGATAGATAGACGAAATACCTTTTAACTTTCTGAAGCCCAAAAGACAGCTGATAACGGTCACAATGCAAAATTCAGAATTGCATGGAAAAGGCTTTTGTGGAAGAAAAAGGAGAGTATATCGTTGCAGCGTCTCTGCATCTGACTTCAACCAGGATAAGAGATTATACACTTAAGCTATAACGGTACACAAGGTCATCTGATGTCCATGGTATTAGGCATTTTCAAATCTTCCATCTTATTCTTGTACTTTTAATCATGTAGGAATTAGGAGTCTTCTTGCACTTACCATTTTACATTTGGATAATCCACTCCCTTGATTTTTCTCAAAAAAGTCAATCCACTCTTTTGACTAGTGATGTCAAGTTATGAAGCATTAATTGCTTGGCTATATAACCAGCTATTTTGGAAATAAAATATTGATAATTAGAGGGGCGGATCATCAAAAAGGTAGTAGCGTTATAAATCATTGAAGAACTGTAAATTTTTTTTGTTCAACTATCATGAAAAAATTAGAATAATTATGAAACAATGCTAATGAAAGCTTCTGAAAGCAGCAGCAGGTCCTAACACTCTTCTGAAAGCTTCTCATTGGTAAGATTTAACATTTACAAGCAGCTGAATAGATACAGCGGAGTATGGTATAATAGATGCATGTTGATCAAACCATTGCAAATGAATCACTAGCAGGATATATATATATATATATATATATATATATATATATATATATATATATATATGATATAAAATTCCTACAAAATTGGATATAGATGTTTTACCATAGTGATATCTTTCAGTCCCTTGCTTGAAAATTTTCATTGCGAGCACTTTAGTACCTTTTTTCTAGTGAGGTCATCAGATCTGATTGGAATTGTCCGAACAGCTAAAAAGATAAGAAAAGATCTGACACCCCAAGAAGTATTTATCAAGAAGATCTGCATTATCCTACTTTATGGACATGTATATGTTTTTTTCACGCAAATTCATTTATGCGTAAATCCACATAGCACAGCATAGTCTCAAGAAAGTAGAAACCATGCCGTAAGTGCACCGATTAAAAAAGAGGAAAAATATACAGGTAGACAAAAAAAAATTTAGTTGTAAATCCAAATCGAGATCTCATAACACAAGCTAGGGGTTATATTTACTGTACCAAAACCATATGGAAATGGATTTGCATCTCGGGCGTTAAATGATGAACAAGAGCAACAAAATTTGCAGTTATGAGTCCAAAACAGAGTCCTCGAAATAGAAGAGACACAGTTTCTTTTTCACTCGTATCAGAGAAAAGAAACAGAAGATGTTCTAGCTATAAAAACCTATACATATTCACCGACCATGAAATCAAAACATTAGCATCTCCGACTTTAATCATGGAGATTCAAAGACGAGAAACCCCTGGTACTTGCAAACTTAGACTAAGCAAAGTAGGAAGTCAATGGGAGATCGCACGAGACCTGGAGAAAAAGAAGACGTGACTGCAAAAGAGCCGAGGAGGGTGTCTCATTCGCCCGCATCAAAACTCTGGACCTCCGGTACCTCGATTATGCTCTCCAAAGAGGGTTTCCAACCTTGGGCTTTCCCAGCTCCCTCCCTCCTCTCCCTACCCATCTCCATCAACACGTCCTCCAGCGTCTTCTCCCCCTTCTCCATCTGAAGCATCAACCATTCAAGCTCCCCTCTTGTCAACAAGATCTTAACCTTGAAGCCACCCTCCTTTCCAACGCCAACACCACTTTCTCCTACTCCTCTTGGTTTCACCTCTCCCTCCTCCAGCCTTGGCGAACAGGTCTCCATGCAGTTGCCCATGGATCCTTGGCTCCAAGCAAAACTAAGAGAGAGACTACTATCTGGTATTGTTGGTGGTCTCCAAGAGGCCAGCTTTGGGATGATGGCCCTGAAAAAATAAAAGGAGTGCTCTCCAATCCTAGTAGTGTAACGTTCCAGGGATTACAGACCAACACACAAGATTTTAGGGTCAAAGGTGATCGATCGCCAGGATTGAAGCTTCCGATGAGAGAAGCACGTGGTGGGGCCAGGGTTTTGTTACTCGGCCCATAATAGCAAATAACCGGTTGAAAAGATCAAGGCCGTCAATCTACGTTAGGACGTGACTAGGCCCACCGAAAACACACAACTTTTAACCACGGCCGAACAGCGGATCCGCCGTTTTAGAGCTTTCCTAGCAAACCGCTGTCCTTAACTCGGAATTCGGAAATGATGGACAAATTAAATTGCGGTGGTGGATGGCAACTCTAAACCTTTTTTTATCGATGATGTGTCGCTTAAGAAAGCGACTGCTACGACTTTTCTTCCTGCATGGGCTCCTACAAACTGGTACCGTTCCCTATATGATGCTGAAGTTTCGAGGGGTTCTACAAGTAACGCCCAAATGTGTCATTATCTGCAAAACGTTCACGGAACACGGTGGCACTTGTTTATTTTAGCGAGATCAGCCCGTGATCAGCCTCAACTAAAAGTGGCAAAATATAATCCGACCCGTCAAATCGATCCATGTTAGACTCGCCATAAACAGATTTGGATTTGGTCTAAACATGTTCGGATCATAAATAGGTTGACCCGTTTAACCTGTTTATTAATTGGGTCGGATACAGATTTAAGATATCTAACCCATAACCCACAGGTCATTAGGGCACCAGTTCCCTTTTTTTTTTTTTTTGGTTCGACGCTTCGACCCCTCTCCGAGTCTTCGGCTCTCCCTCTAGTCCACCTCCTCCCCCACCCTCAAGCCTGCCACCTCCGACCCCTCCTGCCTCCCCGACCACCTCTTCCACCCCCGCAAGCCGACCCCCTCCTTTCTCTCCAGCCGATTCGTCGCCGAGCCGATCGCCACCCAGTCCTGCTCCTTCGTCGGCACCCACGAGTACATCGCCCACGAGGTCGCCGCCGGCCGCTCCCATAGTCCCATGGCAGCGCCGCGTCCTCCTCTACGAGCTTCTCTACAACCGGATCCGAAGACTGAGAGGTATGAAATAATGAAACCCTAACTCTAAATCTCCTCCAAGGATCCGGATCATCCCTTGGTTCGTGATTTTTGCGAAGCCATGGCGTCCAGGTCCCCGGGGCGCGATCTCTGCAGGGGCTTCGGGTTCGGAGCCGGATCCGCGATCCAGATGCCGCCGTTGCCGAACCGATCGGAGCCCGCCAGCGGCGAAGGAGGAGCCACGACGGCCGCCGGTTGCAGCTTCAACATGCTCTTTTCTCCGATCGGTGAAGTAGAGGACCCATCTCGCCTCTCCCATCTCCTCCAACGATGGGCGGTACGTGAGGCAGACTGCAACTGAATGAAGAGAGAGAAAGAAAGAGAGACAGAAATGTAGGGGAGGTCATAAACAAGGAAAATAAATTGGCTTTTATTTTAACTGACTCTTCTTTCTACGGGTCAATTTTAGGGAGGGCAATTGTTAAACGGATCGAGTCGGGTCGGGTAGGTGGGATCGGGTCGGGCAGTTTATTGAACAGGTTAAATGGGTCGGGTTACCTGTTTAATAAACAGGTCAGGTTCATGTTGTATTTCTGATCTGTTTAATAAATAGGTTCGGTTCAAATTTATGATTTCCTGACCAGATTTATATCTGACCTGACTTGTTTATGTCTGACCCGACCCGATTGCCACCCCTAGCCTCAACCTCAATAAGCCTATAATGCAGTGTCTAGTCCATATAGGTCATAAACTGTATTCGCTCTGATTCCATTTGTAACAATTCAGAATTTCATCCAAAATGGCTAGTCGAAAAATATTTTTTAAATTTTTTATTTCTATATAAGTACTCAGGATCTCTATGACAAATATCTAATATGGGACTAAATATATGCTTAAATAAGTCATACTGATCTCCCAGAACATATCCAATCCTTCCCAAAGTTTACAGACTCATCATTTTGGTTAATTACCGGAACTTAAGAGGGCTTTAAGTTTTGGAGAGAGGAAGTGTGATGGAAATTGAAAAATGCAGCACATCCAGGGCAGCTCCAGGATCACTCATGTTGAATGAATAGGAATAAGGGTGAGAGCTGATTTATGGCGTTTTAGGTTTTTTTAGGTATAGTATAAACATAGATACGATGAATATGTGAAATTTTGTTTGTTTATACGATAAAATAACATCTAAATCAATTACGCGTCAAATATGCTGCTAAAGCAGATTGCTAGTCTATCATGGTCTACGATCCATAATCAGCAAATATAAAGTTCATGCCTGCGAGACATCGGATGTATCGATAGACTATAAGAAATCAGAAGCATTTTGATGAGCATGCAATGCTCTACTGAAATCAGCAACATTTGGGAAATGAGGCAAAGGGCTTCCAGAAGATCAGGCAGGAAAGATTCTACGTTGCTGTGAATTGAAATCCTCATGGGAGTGGAAAGAAGAAAGGAAGGGGGTAAACAATGTCATCAAAGTAGACCAGCTCATGCGAACAGGGCACGAGAGGACTGGGGAGGCAGGTGGAGATGTTTCAGATTCTAAAGCCAGCAGTCGTTATAACTGGAATAACATACTATAGCATTGAAGACCTCACCTGCTCTCATCATCTTAATTTAAGATTTTCATTGTTAAAGTTGACTGATGTCCCTTTCTAACTAATATTAGAGCAGAACACTAGCAAAAGATCACTGTAGTGCAAATTCGCTAAGCAGGACCTTCCAATCAAAGAATCCTTTGATTACTCCAAGATAATCATGGCCATTTACACCTAGGAACATGTCAATGACCTTATATCATCTCCAGAGATGGCAATTGGAGCAATCGATCGCACTTCTGAAAGCAATATATTTTAGTCACAGTCAGGCATCTACTCTTGTAGAATTTATTGATCATAAAGCCTCCTCATTTGTGAGATAAGCACAAGAGGAAAAAAATAACGCGGCGGACAAGCAAACAGAAGAAAAGAAAGCTAGGAAACAGAACAGTTAATCAGCAAGTAAAATTCTACTCTTGTAGCATATATTGATCATATAGCCTCCTCATTTGTGGAATAAACACAAGAGGTAAAAAAATAAGGCGGCGGACAAGCAAACAGAAGAAAAGAAAGCTAGGAAACAGAACAGTTATAAGTAAAATTCTACTCTTGTAGCATTTATTGATCCTAAAGCCTCCTCATTTGTGAGATAAGCACAAGAGGGAAAAAAGAAGAAGCTACAGACAAGCAAACAGAAGAAAGCAAGGAAATAGAAGAGTTATTCAATAAGTAAAATTCTATTAGACTACTATTGTAAGAGTATGGATTCCAAGAGCAAAACAAAAGGAAAGAGATGTATAAATTTGGCGGGCACATTGATTATTCCCATTAAATTGACTTACTGAAATAGGAGACAACCGTAGGCTGCCTAATGACACTGTTGGGCAGGCATCCTTTTAAAGTTTGGGAAAGAGTAGGGGCGGCTGCTGTCATTTCCATTTGAAACACCTACCACACTACCAAATTAGTGTACAACCAACAAAAATCTGTTGCATAATATCTACTACCCGGATGCAGAAATTTTAGTATATCAAAACCTCTCAACTAAAGTAGACAGCTCCAGAATACCATCTATATCAACCAATAAATAAAGCAGCAGAATCCACTAAACATGTGAGAAGCTTGTGGCAATTCAGAAAATTTCAGGTAAAATGATATTTGTGAATTTAATAGCCTTGTTCTAAAGATATAAATTTTAAGGGTGAATGTTAAACTTCATCTTCTTGCAGGGCCATACGACACATACGACTGATACCATCAGTAACCGAACAAAATCCTTGTCAATTCTCACTCTAGGACAATTACTGGCCTTAGTATGAACACATGGAGAAAAGATGTGAAGCGCTTTAAAATAGGACATAAAAGATTATACCAACACCGTATTATTAAGTGGACATTGAAAAGCACCGATAAGGACAAGGAAATCGAAAATGGGATTCGAACAAGATAGATGAAATGGGCATTTAGAAACCTTATTTTGTGCAGCGAGACAAAAAATAACAAGGCAAAAACAAGTCACTGTGGAGATACAGGTGGAAAGAAAAGAAAAAAAAAGGAAAAAAAGATGGGCAGTCATGAGCTCAATCTTTATTTTCTGGTTGATAGGTCAATCTTTATTCACCAGCTAAAATAAATAAACAAACTATCACTTGAGGTCAATCTCTACATCCCCTACCCTCATGACATACACCACAGATCATCCTTTAATTATTTCACCAAGTGTCAAATGTATAATGCATAGAAAAAATGGCAGTTATCATGTCCCAATCAACATAAGAATAGTGCAGTAAGTAAGTTTGACTATAAGATAATGAAGTTGCCAACTTGTCATCCAAGACAGGATATGGATTTCTCCACACAAACTCCACGTGCTAGTGAAGCTGTGTAGGCCATGACTTACAAAACTATCATAAATTGATTTCTCTTGTTATTGGAATTATAGTGGATATCCCCACCTGTACACAAATGTCAATATACTAATCCCATAGTACGTCACAATGACATAATAACTACGCATGACTAGAGCCAAGAAGTGGCATTTGACTAAATGACTTCTCCAGACAAAAGCACATGCAGGGGAAGGCAGGTAGGTGATGAGTGTTGGATCTCCAATGGCTAGACCATGCTGTTATTGAAGGAACTGAGTTGAATAACCTTGCTATATACAACTTCTATGTAGTTCCATATATTTGCAGTCCATTATCTTCTCTTACTGTCAGGAGACACCATATACACATGCAAAGTTGAGGTAACATGAAACCCAGGTAATGGGAGAAATGCTACTATCAAATCTTGTTATGTAGGTCTCACTAGATCATAAATTGCCCAGATCTATCATACCTGTCCTGCTGCATGCTAACCTACCTTCTCGCCGGTCACCGCATAGACAAGCGGCATATGCTGCTAACCAGGAGCATCAGCAGTTCAGATGATGTACACCCCGCTAAGTTAGTGGAATTATTGGCAAAATCTGGATCGAACCTGAGCCAGTACCCTGCAAAATTACAGGCAATGCTTCAACAAAAGAACCCTAACAAAAAAGGAAAATTGCACCCAGTAGGTCTCTTAATGGCCACGCAACCACATCAAAATGTGGCAGGTGATGCATATCCAGCTTAGTCAGCAGCCTTTCTCCCATTTCTAGGACCAAGTTCTGATGCAGAATTTGGGGGGAGACAATTACTAAAGGTGAGTCCTCTCATTTAAATAGCATCCAGACTCTCTTCTAGTCACCTTTGGATGATAGTTTAATGTTTTAGGAAATATATGCAAATTAAAGGGTAAGGAGTCACTAATCATATTTATGAAACTTTTCTCAGGCGTCCTTGTTACCAAAAATTTTTGCACTAACGTTTTCAGATGCTCCACTGAATATAAAGGATACTGTTCCCCGCTAAATATTCATGGAAGGCTAAGTTTTCAAAATACCAATGAGCAGATATGTCAACCACTAAGGGTCCACAACATACTGAAGAATCAACAAAAAAGCAATTCTAATCCCGCAGAAATGCAGAATAAAGAAGAAGAGTTCAATGGAGTACTCTTTGCAAATCACACTACTTAAGCCTTCATTTAACATTTTGCTAAATCAAGCCAACTTTGAGCTGCCTAACAAGCAATAATTGATCTAAGTGACATGCATGAAAATTATTTAAGATTTCAAATTCTTCACCAGCAAAGAGAAAGGAAGGGGGGGAAACTAGAAGGAGATAGACAAAAAAAAATAGGAGTAAACCTCTATAAGGCTGCTTTTAGTTTCATACAGTAACATCAATATGTGACTACAAGTTACTGAAGTGTTGAAAACAATGTGCGCATTTGGAGGTGAATTATAAGGTATCAAATTATTCAAAAACATCCAAATAATATAATAAAGGAAAAAACCGAGGGTTTGAGAAGAAATATGGTAAAAAAGAAGGGAAGGAAGGAACAAGTAGGAAGACCGGCCAAGAGGTGTAGGCACAGTAAGAGGGTTTTGTTAAAAAATCCATGACTGGCTGCTCTTATTGATGTTATGGAAAAGAGTTATGGTTTGGAAAGTAAGGAAAGAAGTGTATATGGAAGACAGACATGTGCTTTCCCCTTCATAAACGCTGGAAGATGAATTTTCCAGCCATGGAAGCCCATCTAAAAGGTTGAAGCAACACGATGCAGGGTTAACAAGAATTCTGCCCTTCATATCAAGAAATTAGAGTCCTTTATCTCTTTGTTTTCATTTACAACAACTTACCGTAAAAGCAACATATATACAAAAAATGCCAATTCAACCCATTAAATAGCATCAATCCCTTACCAACTATCTTCTACTGCCACATGCTAGACTTCCATGCAGTTAAGGCAAAAGCTGTCACATGTAATTGCAAACTTTCACTTCTTGATGAAGAGTTCCCATCCAACTCACATGAGACATGCTCGTCGGAAGGGGGGTGTTGTTGTTTAAGTGGCACATTAGTAATTGTAACCTACATGAATGTTGTTGTCTTCCATATTATAATGCAAACTCTTGATATATACCAAGTTTCAGAATAATTGGTAGGTTCACCAGCCACCAATATTATCACTACACTCTTCCCTAAATAATTTCAGACTTATAGTGTACTACCAGTCATCAAATCTAAATAAGATACCTGATTTATCGATCGCCTCTAGAGAGTATCATGGCAACTTGAGCAATCAGAATTGCAGTTTAGTTGTGCCAAGCATTCAAAAACTGGTGGCAGAATGTTTTTTCTATTCTGTAACTTAATTGATGAAATACTATTGCAAACAGAGGGTTCTGATCATGTATGCAGCATGCCCTTCACGGTTCTACAAGAGATTGGACATTCTATATTTGTATAAGTGTACTTTACAAAAATATTCAAAGAGATAAACAAAAACCACATGAAAGACATTATCAAGAAATTTAAGTAAAGGAGCACTCAAACAAACTCTGGACATTGATTGAATATCTAATCCAAAGCAATTCATTGGTGCTTATTTTGCAGCATATATGATCGAAGTCCGTAAAAGTTACAAGCAAAGCTACTTAAAATGGAGAAATTATTCATTAGTTGCTCAATAAAAAAAAAGGTAGTAGAAGTGAAGAAATATCTAGGGCTCGTTTGGTTCGCGGGAAGTATTTTTCCTCCTAGGAAGAGGAGGAAAAATTTCCAGGAATCATATTCCAGGAATCATATTCCTAGGAAGAGGATACCTAGGAAAGTATTTTTAGCATGTTTGGTTAACCATGGGAAAGTGACAAATTTCCAAAGTGCTTATGTTTGGTTGACCATCCCACTTTCCTAAGAAAGTTATGTATAATTCCTATTATGCCCTTAATAAAAATTAGTTCTTTAATGCCTCTTTAATGCTTCTTTAATATTGAAGGGTCTTTTTGGAAAAAAATAAAAAAGGAGTGATTCCCACCTCATGGGAAAGTAACTTTCCCATGTTTCTCATGGGAAAGACTTTCCCATGAAATGTGGGAATCATATTCCCATGGGAATATAACTTTCCCATCTCTCTCCTTTGAAAACTCCAACCAAACAAGAGGCATTTCATTACTTTCCCGTTGACCACACTTTCCCCCCTCCTTTTCCTGCGAACCAAACGAGCCCCTAATGATATCCTACTCATAGAATTTCTTTGACGTGAAAGATGTAGGCAGCAAGTTTTCTATTCAGTCAAATGCCTTGCTACACACAATTGCTTACTGAAAGCAATGCTTTGGTGCCTAGAACAATCACAAAAACTGGGAATCAGCAAAACATTCAACATCATTGACTTGGTAAGACATCGTGAAGAAAATGGCCACATCAATTGGAATGAAATTTGAGATGTTCTCTCTACAAGCAAAATAAGTTATAGTACTTATTGTAATGGACACCGATACACTGTCATCTACACTAGAACATGATCTGCGAACTAGCAAGTTGGAATTTGGAAGGAGGAACAGAAAACTTAAAACTATTTGGCTAGATTAGAGTAACTAGTAGGATTTAATGAGGCGACCTGCCAACTAACAACAAGGAGAAATCTCCAACCAAAACATTGTCTCCCCAAATTCTCTAAATTCTAAAAATAGAGGTCTTGTCGAAACTAAGAGAAAAAAAGGCCTAAGTTACAGCAATATTCTTGTGTGGGATTTGACATTGTTTTGTTCTCACTAAGTTGTTAAGTGAATTGTCACTAAATCTCTTTGTTTAGCCTTTTCTTCATAGATGATAACTGATAGGCGCAAAGGAATGATCCTCCACTGTAAAGCTAACAATTTTAACCACTCAAACCAATAAAGATGCAATTTTTGAGCTAATAAATTGAAAACTCCATGTCCTTAAGAAAGAATTCCATGAGAACAACGACAATGAATTATGCAACACGTACAGATAAGAGAGGATCCCTTCTACCTCATAGCCATTGTGGCAGGAGATGTTGATCGCTGTGGCCATGAAACCCAAATAAATGGAGTATCTCGGTACTCCATCGTAGCAAATACGTGAGTCTAAAACTAAATTATCCGTTGGAGAATGGATGACACAGAATTGTCGCAGCTTCCATCTGGTTTTAGAATCCCAACATTGGAGCGCTTCTATAAGAGATGGACTCTCAGATTGAGTGAGATACAACCACGAGACTAAGTTCTGGCTAAGCAAACTAGAGAGTTCACCAGTCTCGCTACAGCGGTGGCGATTGTTTTTCTCCCCTTTTATTTTATCTTTTCATCAGGAGAGGCTACAGGCCGTGCAAACCCCTGCGTTGCTGGCTATCGCTTGCCTCTTCATGTACCCGTTAGCATGAGTCCACTCCTTGCCCTCGTCCCCTCCCAGAACGAAGTCAGCTTCCTAGGGTTTCCAATCAACAGGGTAATGGAAATAAATCCAGCAAGAAAAAAAAACTATAAATGCCCTAAAATCACCGATTTATTTTTCAAGTAAAGAAAAGATAAAAAGATCCGTACCAGCTCTTCTGCTTCGAGACCGTCTGCTCTGCCTCGTCCTCGAACGCGTCAGCCATTTTCCCGATCTCAGAATTCCGAGAAGAGAAATCCTAGATTGTGTCCGCTATGTTTTGAGGAAGAGGGGGAGAGAAGGAGAAAGAGGAACCGAGATCGCTGACGAGTGCGAGGAACGGGGTTTTTTAGAAGTTTCTAGGGCACGGAAAGGATCGGGAGAAGGAAAAGAGAGCGGGGAAATGGGAGAGCGAGGACAGAGACGGGAAGAGGCAGTGCGGTGAAAGGAAAATGGAGGCTCGAGGGAGGCTTCTATTTGATTTCCCGCCACGCCGTTTGATTTATTTTTTTAATGAAGAGGAGGCAGGAAATGCCACCTAAATTCAAGAAACAAAAACTATTTATATAATATTCGATAGTCTAAACAATCAGTAGCTAATTACAAGCAAAAATTTAGCAAATCAAGAACAGCACAGCTAGAAAGATAAATGCTTGAACTACTTCTGCGGACCAACTTCAACTTATATTTCAACCAATTTTGCTGTACATTACAGCATAAGAATTCGGAGGTATGTTTGTTTAGACCAAAAATTTCTAATCATTCTAGATTTGATGATTGCCTTCGGTAATCCTCTGCGAGCATAATTGGTTCCAAACCTCGAATGAATGTAGAGTTTGTATAAAGCATTTCATATATCATTGCTCACGTTGCTTTGTATGAAAGATACATGGACAGCATATATTGGAATCTATAGTTTTGTATTTATGTCTAACCTGTATTTATTGTGAACCGCACTTAAACTCCATATTATGTCTTTTTTGGACATGCAATTCACACAGAGGGAGGGAAGGATGTGGTTTGTGATGACTACCTATGAATATGAACATATGTTTGCATATCCGATACTTTTATTATCTTGGATACAACGTAGAGTGATGTGATGAATGCAAGATGAAAGACCATAAACAGATGGAAGTTGTATATTATGTATGCAAGCATAGCATGACATACATATTGTTTTAGTGCTCTCTCTCTCTCTCTCTCTCTCTCTCTCTCTCTCTCTCTCTCTCTCTCTCTCTCTCTCTCTAAATTAACAAAAATGAAACCTCTTGATAAGATACCTTTTGTGATTACATCCTTCTCGTAATTATTAGCTATGGTCAACTCCTATCTGTATCATGTCCTGGCTTGTTATGCATTATAATGAATACCAAGCTTGTTTCCATCCACTAATAATTTTGATGCTAAATGTCATAGAGAGGTAATCAAGAAGATGCTTAAGAAATCTGTAATAAATAGCCATTTTAGACTTCCACATAAACCAATTAATTGTGCTTGTATTTTGATTTCACCTATTTTATTAGCTATAGAAAGGCAATATACATGCTTTGAATATTAACAACAATATGTACTAGATGAATATGGAGCGAAATTTTCTTAGATGCGATCAATCGCAGGTGTGAACTGCAGTGCTTCTAACCAGATGCCTCCATACGTCTTTTGAGCTTGTGACATACAACGTAATTGCCCTGATCCATGGCATGGCATTGAATTCAGTGAATTGCAAGCCTGTGCATTCTTGAACATTAAAATCATAGAATATATTTGAGCTCCTATATGATGCAATGTATACAAATGCATGGCTCTTATAGCATGAATGGTTGCTTGTATGCGTGAACCGCATTGCGAGCATGCCCAAAGTTGAAGAGAGAGCGTGGTGGGCATACAATTCCTTGATTTCATTTCACGTCCCTTGCACTGCAATGACAAGAAAATTCAATTATTGATCAGATTCGATCCAGCAGGAAGGGCATTTTGTTGCCGGTCTATATTAATTTCAAGTTTCTAACAGTAAATTATGTAATATATAATGTAAATAATAATAATAATAATACAACAACAGCAATAACAATGATAATAATACTGCTACTACCACTATTACTAATGTTACTATTACTTTTGCTATATTTAATTAGATTGATTAATATGAATAAATAAATAAATATATTTTTAAAGTCATTCTATTTTTTTCAAAAACCAATCATTCACCCTCCATGCTCCCTTCCAACCAAAATTTGTCACTAGATCCTATATATAGAGTACCATTGTAATAGAGCTTTCAATTTTGGAAATTGCTAACTCATGGTAGATCAGCCTACTAAAAGCATAACTGAATTGACTTAAAGAAAAACTTGAATTAGAACTTGAATCCAGTCACCAATTGATTTTGGATGCAAATTTAGAGTTCAACCATTTTTTATGGATCCAAACCTCAATTCAAACTTAATTTTTTTTTTTTTTAATCTAGTACCAATGCATATGCAACATTGGTATGTCCCATGTCGAACCTGTTAACAACCCTAGTGCTTGGGTCCCAAGCGTATCAATGACCCCGGCCAACTATTGTGTGTAGCATGTTACGTGCCAACCGTATGCACACAGGCACCAAATAGCTAAAGGAAAATTGTATCTGAATTTCAAATTCATTTAATTTTTGCCTCTCATTAAGAAAATCTTGTCTCTATACTAATTTCCTATGACATATTAACATGTACCGCACGGTACCAAATGGTCTGGTTTCAAGGCTTTGGGCTTGTACCGTCTACCTCTACTTGTTTCACACTCTAATTGGAGGATGGACACAGCTCATCATATCTATTTTGTGCTCTTTGATGGCTTTCCACAGAGATTTGATTTGAGTCTTCTTTCCGGAGAAACAATTCCCCAAGCCTCCAATAATCACCACAAATTTCTCTAACAAGCCCGGAACATTTAAGCACCCACCGTCTTCTTTCTTGATTTCAACCATCGGATTGCTCAATCGCTTAATTGATTGATCTTCTTTCTTAACGTCAGCCATTCGATACAACCCGAATGCTTCCGCATGTGCGCGTGCGTTGTCTAAAAGAGACATAAATTATTTTGGTCCAATTAAGATAGTCACCCTCTTATAATGGTCCAATTATTTTGGTCCAATTATGATGTGTTTCGGCATTTCTGAGCGGCATGACTATGATGCATGCGTAACATTGGTGCAACTTGAAAATGACATAAATTTATGGATTAATAGTTCTTGTTGTGTGACTCCCCTTTTATATATATATATATATATATATATATATATATATATATATATATATATATATAGAGAGAGAGAGAGAGAGAGAGAGAGAGAGAGAGAGAGAGAGAGAGAGAGAGAGAGAGAGAGAGACGATTAATTTTTAGCAAGGCATGAATAGCTCAAACCCAACAAGTCTTACCCGGTCTCTTGGATCAAGGGAAATAAAAAAAAAAACATATTAACATTCTTCCCAGTATAAATTTACAGACAGCCTCACAATTATATTTACTAGATTTTGGCATGTGCAATCTTTATGAAAATGGAGACATGCCATATGGAGCCCTTGTAAGGTCGTACAGGATCTTAGAAGTTTCAATTTAACAATGAAATAAATAAAGTTTTGGGCCATCTCCTCTAGGGTGGAGGCAAACTTGCTTGAACTTATCTCCTCGGATCATCCGCTATACAATTACTTCGCAAACCACGGGGGTGTGCTCGCGAACTGGTGAGCGTGATTCACCCAAACCGGGCGTTCACGCGACTCACCCCACTGCAACGCCCTTCCATCCTCCCTGCTGCCACGACAAATACATGGCCGCTCACGCAACTAGACTTAATGCTCCTGTCTTTCTTTATATATCTCTCATCTCTTCCCCATCTTTACCATAATAATCTTTGAACCTTTTATTCCAAATTTTTACCCCCACAAAGAAGAACGTTTCCTCCAAGTCGTTCACCCTCGAGAATTCTGCACGACTCTCGTCGCATGGCTCGCCTCCTTGCGCTTCTGGCGGTGCTCGCGGCCGCCCGGGCATGGGCGTATGCCGCTGCCCCGCCGTGCAACGAGATCGCGCGAGTGATCGCGCCATGCATGGCCTACCTCTCGTACCAGGCGTGGGTGCCGTACGGACGGTGCTGCGCCGGGGTGGCGGCCCTGAACGGGACCGTCGCCACCCGCGGCGACCGGGTGGCCATCTGCAACTGCTTCAAGAGCGTCGTCCCCAACTTCCCCGGCGTCGACTTCTCACGCGCCGCCACTCTCCCGCGCTTGTGTGGTGTCCTCATCAACATCACCATCTCCCCCTCCATCGACTGCAGCAGGTCACACTCATCCCCTTCTCCTGCCATTTTGGCCGCGCGATGGATAATTACGCACGATAATTGACAATCACCTTTGGCTTTTTATTTTGTTTTGCAGCCTTCCACCGCCGCGAGAACTCCAGGAAGTTCAGCATTAAAAGGCATGCATTAATTACGGCTAAACTTACACAGATAGATTAGTAGAACGAATAATTGCAGCATGTAGATGCTCATTGTGATTGTCTCAATGCAAGGATGTAATACTTGTGCTTGTATTTTGTTTAGACTGACTGTTGTTTTATCTCTGGTGCATGAAAGTTTTCTAAGCAGCGTTCTGCCTCCTTTGTACATTAATTTCTCGGTTTGTGCAACAAAGTGAGCGCGCATAACGTAAATCCACCCAATCGATCCAACCTATAGTTTGGGTTTCGTTAGATGATACGTATGAAACTTTAGATTAGTTTCGTATTGCGAAACTTAAATTGAGTTGGTATCGGATAGGAAGTCACGAACAACCCGTCCTGGTTTGGTAGAGTAACGTAGTCATGTGCCTCGGTCCATCATAAATGATTCCCATAATTCAAATTTAGGGCTCCAAAATAGTCCGACCAAGTAAACGATCGAACGGTAAACCCCTAACTTGGGCTGTCGATCTTCATTGTTGGTTTGGCTAGTGAATGAACGGGTTACCAATCAGGTTTACTTCGATTTAGACTTTAGATCAAGTATATGTTCGTAAAGTTTGGGTTGTATATATCTTTCACACAAAAAGATGATCGATCTTCTTTCATGATGTCAACACTGATTGCAACTTGCACATATCTCAGAGCATTCCTAACTTGCTTTCCATCTGCCTCGTAGATCCTGAGTAGCTATTATACGATCCTACGGTTGACGTCGTGAAAGAAGGTGATTCATTCTTTTGCACAAAAGATACACCCCAACCACAGGCCTTCACCCTTAATCGCAATTACTTGGGCGTTAAATCTATTCTTGCTCACTCACGAGGGTTGTTTTTATTATATTATCATTTTTCAAGATATGATTGTTTTTAGACCAGCCATGTGGTAATAATTTAGAAAAAATAAACAGAAGAACCTTCTTTGAGAATAAAGTTACCAACGCTAGCTTTAGGTTCTATTACTTGCAGAGACATGGGAATTCAATGAAACAAGTGTTCTACGTATAATCTCTCGATTGAAAAATAGGGTTCGTTGATAAGCATCTATATTGAATAACTATTTAGAGGACAAGATCTAATAAATTGGCAAACTAACTTGTTGACGGCTTAACGAGCCATGAAGGGTTCGTAGAATTGCCAAATCACCTGCGATCACAATGCCCTCCAAATATGAGAGTGATTAGCTTAGATACACCAATATAGATTGCCACTTTTCCTCCTCAAATGACACCATATACAAGCAAACACGAGTCTTCATGAAAGCATGCGGAAGGTAATTTATATGACACACATACCACCAAACTTTTGATATACCTTTTCGACGTACCATTTTAGTTATAATATATTAAGGAGAACCAGAGGATGGCTTACTCCAGCCAATGTTCTTTCATTTGAATTATGATTGATGGTACCTTTCAACCCAGCTTCAAACTAAACCATCATGTCACCAGTGGTGCATGATAAATGATCCAGGGATGTGATAGCTTGGAACCGAAAAAGGTCTTCTTGCTAATTCTTTAAGGTAACCAGCCTATCTGAAATAAGGAAGGCATAATTAGCAGCACTTCTACGTCCCTCACAAGTGGACCGGTTTAAATTTATTAAAGCTGATCGAAGAGATGACGTTAGTGAGAGATGTTTGATATTCTTTTAGCCTAAATAACCACCATTCTATATTCAATCATGTTAACATAATTTTATAAATCACGTAACAAACTATATCAATTCATAATATTTTTTTTTTTGTTAGTATGATTCTATATCAGTTTATATTATTTTTTTTATATGGAGCTTATACATGAGTATACATAATCCTAAGATATATTGAATATGATGGAATAGAGAAATAAAATTATTTTTCTCTTTCTTTTTTCTCTTTTTTTACAAATATTTTAATATCGTATCAGAGCCATTGATTATCTAATTTGTTGCCATCATCTCTGTTGCCTTTGCTATAGCCGTCGTCACCATGTCTAAAAGCTTCGAAGATCTCTATTGCCGATTTATTGATTTTTATTTTCTGGTAAATCAACACCCGAAGATCCCCTATTTTTTGGTGGATTTGAAGATTCTATGTTTCTCTGTAGATTCTCTATTTACTAGTGAATCAACATTCAAAAATTCCATATTCTTTAGTAGATCTGTATATCCTCTATTTTCGGTAGATTAACATTTGAAGATCATTTATTTTCTAATAGATCCGTAGCTTCTCTCCACCACTTTTCTTTTTCAGTTTTAGATCTTCAGTCATCTTTCCTCACCGTTGCTCAATCCCTTTCTTTCCATCTCCAATTTTATTTGCTGCCTCTAGTTTCTTTACCATCCAATTCGAGGTCTCTTGCTCCTCTTCCATAGTGCCTCTATCTACAAGGATCGCCAACCTTTGGTTACCTTCTCTTTGAGCTCTGCCCTCATTGTAATTGACATCTTTTACGTGTATTCTCAATAAGTCAATAGTCACATCGGTATATATGTCAGCTGGTCATGTCAGTCAGACACATCGACATTATACCAGTTTGCTATGTTAGTCAGTTATGTCAATGGATACATTAGTCTACCATATTAGTTAATTACATCAGCATTGTCAAACACATCAGTTTACTGCATTAGTTTTCTTATCTACCGCATTAGTTTCTAAGCTGCTATGTCAGCTTCTGTTTTACCGTATTAAATTTTGTATTGTCGCATTAACTTAACATATTATTCTGCCATATCGATTTTTGAGTTGTTGTGTCCACTCCTAATATGTTATATCAGCTTCTGAGTTATTATAACAGCTTGTGTTCTGTCAATCAAGCTCTATGCTGCTATATCAACTCTTGAATTACCATCATATCAACCTCTGAGCTGCTATGTTCGCTCCAGTCTATTATATTAGCTTCTGAGTTGTTACTTTAGCTCTTGATCTAGTACGCCGAATTTTTGAATACATTTGTGATCTAGTTTCCAAACTCAAGCTGGCACCTATAGTACCATCTTAAGTTTGAGGAAGATGTTAATTTAATTTTAGGGATCACGCAACAACTTGTTTTATATCAACCTATATTATTTTTTCTTATATGAAGTCTATTCACGAATATATATAACCCTTGAGATGTACCGAATGTGATGGAACAGAAAAATAAAATTATTTTTCTCTCTCTCTCTCTCTCTCTTTCTCTTGTTTTTTTCTTCTTCAAAAGAAAAACCAACCAACCTATTATTTGGATTACCATGCTATCATCCAACTTGCTTCCCTAGTTCTAAGAACTCAGCCCTTCCACGCTCTTCTTTTGTCATTAGGACTTTCCCATACCGGTGTAATAATTGGTCATCTAGGATGAAGCTCTTATTGGCGATATTAACCATAAATGCCTTGTGGGCATGCTATCTCAAAATTTATTATAAATAAAATATGATGTTCTCATTATTATCGTTATTGTTATTATTGCTGTCCTTTCACATTCAAATAGTTGGATCCGCCATATATAAATAAAAGAGAAGCTATGTGGCAAGAATTTTAAAGAAATGAGATATTAATAGAAAATTTATCTTTTGTAGAGTTTGCAAGAATTCCTAGATCATTTTCTCCACTTTCTAGTAGGGTTTGGCTTTGATTTTCAATTATTGGTATGATCGGTACCACTCAACTTTTTTGTTAGGGTTAAGCCAACTTTGAGATTCATGTTTATGGAATATGATGCCTAAAATTTATATAATGGTGAGTAACGTTCCAGCCACAATTCTTGAGATGGATTATACTTTGCACCCTAGTTTTCGCTGCACAGTAGATTTAACTACCACATATTCTACATTCTACCAATCTTCAAAAAATTCATCATAGCAATTAATAGTCACCTGGATTATAATATTTAATATTAAAATAATACTATTATGATTGTATATTAATTACTATTACACCAAAAAAAAAAATTTAATATCATTTTTTATCAAACAATTTATTTTTTAGCTAGTTCAAATATTTAAGTGTTAAATGTAACATCTGTTACAGATAGTCGATGCAAATATTAAATAATAAATATTATTCTTGTTAAATTATATACAAGCTATTGTAATAAAAAAAGGGACAGATAACATATTTTTAAATATCCGATTAATAAATATGGCAGCTGACTTTCCCAGTTTTCCCCAAAACTCTGATACTGATGGTCACAAGATATATAATGTTTTTTATTTTTGTGGAACTAAGTGGGCGGCGTTGCTGTGGTTTGTGTTTTTTTTTTTTTTTTTAGTATATCGGCAGCTCATGCTAGTCTCGCATGAATATTGCCTATAAAATTAAAAACCAAAATGTTTCAAAAAAAATGGAGGAACAAATATATTTGGGTTCAGAAAATTTTTTTAAAATGATGTACAGTTAAAAAGATGATCCAGCCAACAATTTTATTTGTTTTTGGAAATACATGTATGGTTTGAAAGATATTGCACACCTGTAATAAGCGCCGGACGCCCTTTAAGATCGGATGGTCGGGTACAACCTCCCAGTAGAATTCTCTCGAGTCTCGACCATGTCCACTAAGTCCCCTCTAGAACGGGCAAGGACTTTGCCTCCAATTTCTTAACGGGTTGACGATGACCGAGGAATGTAGGTATAAATAAGAAAGGGGAGGGAATTAAAGAGAGGAAACCGGACAACTTCCCTCCTTTCTTTCTTCCGTACAATCCCTGCGAAGAAAAAAGGCCCTTTTGTTCTGTCCCAAGAACAGAGCTTTCACTCCTTTTGCCGTGTTTAAATCCGAAACTTTTGTAGGGTTAGGAAACGGAGAGGCGGAGAGACGGCGGAGATGAGGCACTTGGTGGAGGTGGAGAAGGGACTGGAGGGCGGCGACGGCGAGCCTTCCGTCGGCCCGGCATACCGGAGCGTCTTCGCCAAGGACGGTTTCCCACCGCCCATCCCCGGCTTGGAGAGCTGTTGGGACGTTTTCCGGTTTTGTTTCTTCGAATCTGTGTCTTCTTTCCATACCTCCACTACCATTATTCTGTTAGACGGTGGAAGTCCATCCATCGTTTCTCTTTCCGTTTCTTGCTCCTGTTCTTGGTTTCTTGGGTCTGCTGTGGGGACTTCTTGATCCTGATGGATGGTCCAGATCGTTTTCAGACATGCAATTTTTCAACAGAGGCGAGCTTTACTTCTTTAATTTTCTTTAATTTTTGAAGTTTAGTTTATCTTGACATCTTTATTTGTCTTTTTCTTTAAAAAAAATTACTAAATCTTGATTCGGTGTTTCTGTTTGAAGTTACTCAAGACAATATGATAAAGGACCAAAGGTAGCCTTCAAATTCTTCTTGGTCGTGATGGCTATCGGCGTAAACATGTCTATTTTTATGGTTCAGCATGTCAGCGGAGAAAAATCTCAAGAACCGAATGTTGGCCGTCGGGAGATGTAGATGGGATGGTTAGTCATCTTACCATTAGTGCCAGTGGACATGGTTTCTTGATATCGATTTTGTTCACTCTTCTTTCGTTCTTTCCTTTTCTGATGCAGCCGGGTGAATATGTTTGGTTGAATTACAAAGAAGTATATGACATCGTGTTGAAAGTTGAGGCTTCCATCCACAGTTGTGGAGTTGAGAAGGTAAAGCTTTATTTCTTTAAAAATATTGAGGACTATCTCTGATGTTTTTGTTTGTTTTGTTTTCAACTGATGATACTATTTTTCTCAAGTCATCTTGATTGTATACGAGATAGGGTTTCAACATCCTAGCAACTGTACTGGTGCTGATTTCCTGTCAGAACAGTATGGCCAGTACGGATTGCAGCATCCTGATGGTTTTTGAATCCATGCTAAAGATTAAGGTAAACATACGCTGATCAACTTTTTGCCTCACTAGGTTAATCTGGTTGGGCATTACTCTTAATCATCTTTCCCTTTATATCAAAATTAAAGCATTGACTAAGCATGTTCGTACTTGGATAAATTAGGGTACATATTATATACTTAGCTTAATGGATAAACATTGATGTAAATATTTTAACATCTGATGTCAGGCTATGTGTCTAGTTTCATGGTTTACTCTTCTGTGGATCTATATATTTAGTGCATTATTCTTAACCTGGTTCTGTTTTACTTCAGGGGACATGGCCCAATGGCAACCAGATGGAAGCATCAAAATTATTGATAGGAAGAAAAATATTTTCAAACTTTCTCAAGGAGAGTACGTTGCAGTTGAAAATCTGGAGAACATCTATAGTCTTATTCCTGATATAGATTCGGTATGTCTTGCGAACAATATCTTGTAGAAGAACCTATGTTTGATATTTCCTGTTTTCTGCGACATGTTATTGCTTCAGATTTTTTTTTTTCAAAAAAAGATATATCTTCTGCATTTTTTTTCGATATATAGAGTGCCTATATAGACATGCCACAGATTGTTCAGGGTATAGTGTAAGGGATGTTTTCGGAAAAATTCTACCATTTTTCACTTCACAAGGAACATGATTTTCATATTTCTTTATTTCATTTATCTAGTAAACTCCTCATATCCGGAAGAAAAAAAGATAGAGGCAGTGCCAGTAAATGTGGATGTTGTTATTTAGTTGGAATTTTGCTTCTAGAATATTTTGCAATCATTGCATGCAATGGATTTTTAGAAGAAATTTTTGTATAAGATTTATAAAAGAACTGCTAATTTTGTTTGGTCATGGGAGTGAGGTTTTGAAAGATGGTACAGGCACTAACCATGGGAACAAATAATGAGAATGTATAAGATAGATATTGGATCAGTAAGGATGGTAAAGGCAATGAATATTTAGCAAGTGCAATTCGCTTGTTAGAATTGTGGGTTGGAAGGGAAAAAGAGGTTCTCAGTGTTCTTTCGGCCTTTTCAGTTCATCTATGAAATTCATTATTCATGAAATACAATTTTGCATGTTTGTTAAGAAAGGAAAACATGTTTATGATATAGGCTTTCAAATCATGTAAAGCAGGCCATATTTTTGGAATATGACATAGTACTTTTCTGTTTATGATTAATACAAATATTGGAGCATGTGCAAGGCACAAGCCAATGAAATGGATGGAACCTGACTTCTTTTTCCTTATAAGTGCTTTTGGTTTAATAAATTGACTACAGTGATAGCAAAATAGACTTTGCCAATGTCCTTTCTCCGAAGGTTGGTAATTCCTACTAAGTATAGCTATCAATAAAAAGGGTAGTTTCAAGTGTTTTTTGTCAAGTAGGTAAGCTTCTCAGCTGGTGCATGACCAAAGGCATTCCTAAGGCATTCTGGTTATATATAGGAGAAATGGCTGCATTAAGAAGAAACTAAGACATCCATTACTATGAGGTAAAGAAATTAGAATAATTGTTGAAAAATGGCAGTGAATTGCCAAAAGATACCAGAGGGGACTTTGAGATATTGAGAAATTTGATTTTGGCATTTACCTGGAAATGCAGTTAGGAAGAGGGGAAATAAATTGGAATCATTTAGCAAGGAAAGATTTAAAAATGCTTGCTTTGATATATGTAGGTTGTAAAAATTTTTCTAAAGATCCAGATCCCGGATAAATCTTATTTTCCATTATGGCTATCATTATTATTCTGCTATAGATTATAACAAGTAGAAACATTCAACAACATTTTCTTTATGCCCAGGTTTCCTGTTTTTTGGTTGTTTATGTTTCATGTAGTCTTTTTTTTTTTTGCTGAAAATGTTTTCATGTAGTCTTTGATGCATGGCTACCTACAAAGAAAGAAAGAAAAATAGACCCCTCGTGATGTTTTGCAAGGCCCATATTAAAGATCCCATTCACAATTTTAGTGTATTTTTATTAAGTTATTATTTTCCTCTAATCTTAAAAGCCAGCTTCTGCATCTTTGGCTGCAAAATGCTACTTAATTTTAAAAATGCTGCTTGATTGGTGCAAGCAAAGCTGGGCAATTAAATTGCCTATATGGGCTCAATGTGCATGGGGCCACTGAGTTGTGGAAATGATAATAAATGATGATGACTTAATATATTGACGTGTTTAGCATGTAGCAATTACAATAGCAGATTATGATTGCACAAGTAGTGAAATTAAAATCATAATTTCAATAGGTAATGTAAATCTTCAGAACTAGTTCTGTTATTTTATATTTCCTTAGCCAGCTTCCTTATTATGAATCCTTTATCTCTTTGAGTAATTGAGATGATTCTGTCCAGATATGGATATATGGGAATAGCTTCGAGTCTTTCCTTGTTGCCATTGTAATCCCAACAAACAGGCTCTTGAGCATTGGGGCTGAAGAGAATGAGATAAGTGGAAGATTATCCTGCCTGTGTGAGAACCCCAGAGAAAAAGAATATATCCGTGGCGAGCTTTCAAAGATTGCAAAAAGCAAAGAAGGTCAAACTTCATAACGGCATCTAGCTGTTTATTTTCTTTATTTTTATCAGTTTAAAAGCCGTTCTCATTTGCTGGCTAAATGGCTTTCAAGCTCCTGGAACTTGACCTGTATTGTTTTTCTTATCTATGTTCCTGAACAGTTGAAAGGTTTTGAGTTCATAAAAGCTGTTCACCTTGACCCAGTACCATTTGACATCGAGCACGATTTGCTGACCCCAAAGTACTCAAAGAAGCGGCCACAATTGCTCAAAGCACTACCAGGTTAGTTATCCTGTCTTCTCTTTGAACTGTAAGAACTCCATGACTCATAGAAAAGAGGCATGTGTCCATATCCCTATTGTGTGCATTTTTTGCTTCCTCAGTGATGGTTTTACAGCAATCTGATTCTGTTAAACTATTCATGTTCTTCCAAACAAAAAGAAACTTTTTTTTCTTGAGACAGAGAGAAAGGGAGGGGAAACATACCCACACTATAATTCCCCAGGTTCATATTTTTGGGATGCACTATCCAAGAATCGAACTCGGACCTCTGGTGCCTAAGCAAAAGGGTGTGACCCTTGTTGCAAGCGCTGATTAACGAGAAGTGTTGTGTTGTTCATTCCTTACAATTTTATTTCATAAAACACATCCTTTTTAACTGTGCCAAGATATACTTGATCTAAATGCCTGACATTCTAATATATTAATGTACGTTCAGAGTATCATCAACGGGCTATACCAAAAAGCACCAAAGTGATCAAGTGATTTTGCAAGTGCAGCTGATGTACAAACTGTTTATTTTTATTCATCCCTTTTCCGATGGTGCTGCTGTTGTTAGTCATAAATAACAGATAGCCGTCAATGGGGGCAAGCTATCAACCATATGGAGAGGAGAGGGAGACCTAGCCTATATATAGGAACATAGAGGAGCCTTTCCATTAAAGGCTCCAAAATCCTAATTGGGTTTTCTGGCCTACCATAACCAAAATTACCACAATAAATAGGACTCAATTCTATACATTCAAGGTGCACCAATGCCCATAAAACAAAATGATCACACATCATATTGGGCTTAACCATAAGTACCATTCTGAGCCATATGTCTAACCCGTTTTATAAAACAAAAAATACACAATCAGTGTAAGCCCATATTTTGAAATTATTCTAATAGTTGTATCTAATCAAACAGTTGCCTGCTGCTGCTTCTATTTATGGATGTACATATTAATGGCATGTACAACGTAAACCATGTATATCCATGTGACATAATATGGGTGCTTGAACTGAATCTATCAATATTGCGTGTTTTAAGTTGGTATGCCACATTGTTAATTTAATGCAACTGTTTTGGATGAGTAAAAAAATGAAATCCAATTGGTCGCTGCTCTTTAAATATTCATCTTCATATGGTATTTCTACATTGTCAAGCTGGCCATACATGGAAAGAACAACTGATTGACATGTAATGTAATTAAAGACACTTGCCATGCACATTATAGAGATATAAATGTCAATGGGATTGAAGAGATCATCTTTAATTGAAGGGAATAGTAGATTGTCAAAGTAACCATTATGGGTAGATCATAAGCATAGCAGATAAGAATCATGAGTTAGGTCCTCTTCTGCATTGACTTTCTTTTGTCAGTACTCGGACTGTTTCATTATTTGCCCATATGTTTACTTGCTACAGTTGCTCCTACTGATGATACAAGCAATGGCTCATACCCAACAAAAGTCGTGGATTCGGCTTGTAACAATGTCTACTTCAGTAATTCTATCTCAGTGGGCTTGTAGCAATTGTTTACTTGAGTAACTTTAGTAATTAATTAAAGAAAATGCCCTGGGACACCCACTTTGTGGCTAAGGCATTACAATTAATTGGACTACCACCATTTTCTCCAATTTTTTAAGAAAAGATGACTGCCATATCTAATTAGCCTTACTGTATGTGGAGACATTTTTTTGCCATACATAAATAATGTTGACAACAATCAACTATCAGCCTGTCGTATAGAAATCCTCACCATTCGGCATCTCAGCATGTAGCGTTCTCACATGTCTGACTTAATGGACAGCATTCTTGATAGCTGGTTCTAATTATTTATAACCTAGCTCCAAGCATTATGCCAACCCTTTAGTACCCTGGTAATTGCCCCTTTTTGTGTTCTTGATCCATGACTTGAGCTGAAATGGCTACTTTTCGTCATAAACAAGCAGCCAGCAGCAGCAGCACCATGGCTAATCTATAAAATTAAAGTTTGAACAATTATATAATAATGATATTATTTCTAAAACTACTGACTCTGTGAGTCCATGTTACCTTCATATGGACAATTTTCAGTTTGTGGGCTTTCTTCCACCATGTACATATGGAGATTTATATGCTTTTCTTTTATCTTAGCTAATGTAACTCTATCTATCTAGCTTGGGTTGGCAAAAATTAGTTGTTGGGCTATTATCATTGTGATAAGGGCTTATGAATTTCTGGCAAGGTAAATCGGAGTCATTAATTGGTCACGTTGGTCTCAGATTGGCCCACGAATTGGAACCGGGCTTGTCCCAAAACAGGACTTCCCAATTGGCAAGGCCCAGCTAATGTTGTCTTTTACGACTGGATGATGGTCACAAATGCATGTTCTACGTGTCGATGTATGAGTCCAACAATGTGATGATTTGACAGGTAAAATGGACTTCTTATCCAGCTGCATCCAACGCACCCAAATTAAACGCCAAACTCGACTCTTGTTATCAGTCTTCTGCGCCACGCCGCTTCTTCCGATGGTCCCACTCGCGTCTTGGTGTATTCCAGTTTTTGGAGAACAATGGTTGTGATTTCCATGCAACGCTCCCGTCATCACGTGCCATCGGTAACGTCACTACTTGTACTAAAAACACTGCCGTTGGTCCAACTCCAACTCCAACTCCAACTCCACGGAGGAAAGACAGAGGCAGGCCGCACGAGACGAGGGGAAGAAGGTCAGAATCCCAGAGTGGGAGAAAGTCCCAACGCCTCCAACAGCTCCCGTGCTTTTCTTAACAACGGCGTTGGCCAACAACAAGGAGAAGAGCGTTAACCAACCCGAGCGATGAGTCTTTCTCCGCCGCCCCTGTGCTTAAAACCCGGGACTTCCCTCTTGTCTCTCTGAGTTGGTTTTAGGAATTCGGCGTGGAGAGGCGGAGAGGGGGTGTGTTCAAGATGAAGCACGTGGTGGAGGTGGAGAAGGGGCGGGAGGGCGGCGACGGCAGGCCGTCCGTCGGCCCCGCCTATCGGAGCGTCTTCGCCAAGGATGGCTTCCCCCAGCCCGTCCCCGGCTTGGAGAGCTGTTGGGATGTTTTCCGGTGGGTTTCCTCTCCTCTCTACCGTTGTTTCCGTTCTTTTTGAGATAAGAACCGGTGCTTTCTTCTTCTCCTCTCTCTCTCGCGCGCTTATGTTTTCTTTGTTCCGTGCTCTCTGTTTCGAGATTCAGCTGTCTTAGATGATTTCTTTTTTCTCTGTTTTGGGAAAATATGGGTGAAATTAATCGGGACTAGAACAAACGGATTAGGATTTTAGCTACATTGTTTCTTTTCTTTTCTTTTTTTAAAACCCCTTTTCTTAGTATATGGCGTTATTTGTTATTGTGTTGACCTGTTTGTAGTTGTGGTTCAGCATGTCTGTGGAGAAGAATCCCAAGAATCGAATGCTTGGCAGTCGAGAGTTTGTTGATGGGAAGGTTAGTCCTCGTTACTCTTTATCATAAATACCACCTGTATATCATTTCTTGATGTTGGATTTTTTTTTCACCTTTTTTTGTCCCTTTTTGTGGTTGGCAGGCGGGGAATATATCTGGTGGAGTTACGAAGAAGTATATAACACTGTGATGAAAGTTGGGGCTTCCATTCGCCATTGTGGAGTAGAGCAGGTAACTTTTTTTTTTGGTTCTAAAAAAATTTGTTATAATATTTTTAGCATGCTGTTCTAAGATTGATGATTAGATACATGTCTCGGATCACTACTAGCAATGAGTAGGAAAAACTTCTCAATATACAAAGAGATGTACGTATTGCTACGTTGAGGATCCTAAAATATAAGCATCTGATCCTTCCAGCTGGAACTTTCCGTTTAATTTAGAACTCTACTGCCATTTATTTGCCTTCCAAGCTTGTTTCAAAGCTTATTAGAAATCTACCATCATTTGTTTCTCCTTCCAAGCTTGTTATAAATCCTTTAGGACATGAGTAGCAAAACATCTATAATGGATAAAATAATAAAGGAACAAGAAGTGAGGGAAGTGTTAGGTCTCGGAACACCTGTCTCTACCGGATATCACAGCAATGTAGCAGAAGATTTCTCAGCAGAAACAGAGGTTCAGACACAATTTGAACTTGTGAAATGTCAGGCTGAAATTGTGGAAACTGTTGTACCAAGATAGGACTTTTGTGTATGTCTCTATGGGATTGACAAACTGCAAGAGGAGAAAAAACAAGTAATAAAATAGGCACATAAGTTTACGTGGAAATCCTGAACAGGGAAAAACCACGGGCGACAAAAATAATCCACTAAACAATGGGGGTTACAGGTCCATCTTTTAGGCTGCTAAATCCTAACGAGGATCACCACTCATGTGTACAACCCATACATGGTTCATCCACATGCCAAGGAGCGGGAGGATCGCAAGAGAAAATACAGAGATCAAAACTGGTACCAAGTAAGAGGATGTGATACCGCATGCCAAATCTTGAGCCTGTGTCGCATGCCAAGGATGAGATTTGGAGCTGAGATCGGATCACCCAAGATGATGTTTTTCCCTCTCTCCCCTTCCTTCTCTCTCTTCTCAGTAGGAAATATCTTATTAAAGTATAAAAATATTGTGAAACTCAGACTTAATTATTATAGTTGATTGTTCCAGGGTGGTCGTTGTGGTATCTATGGAGTCAACTGTCCTGATGGGTCATCACTATGGAGGTATTATGCTTTTATTTACTTGGTGATTGTTGTTTTAAAACAAATATTGTTACTATTGATTCCTGAGAATTTCATTACCATACAATAAGAGGCTTTAAAAGTATTTTGCACTTTATGGACAAATTTTGTTCTCATGGTGTCCTGATCTTTTGACATTGACAGTCAAGCATTCTCTGCATAATATTTTCATGCAAGTTTTAGATGAAAACAAAAATATGCATTGGTGCATGTTGCATTTTATTCTTGTTTATCTGATGAATTTTGTATGACTTGGTGCAGGCTTGCAATGCTCATGGAATTACTGTGTTCCCCTGTATGATACCCTGGTATGTAGTTATATTATTCTTTATGGCATTTTAAATGCGTTCACTTAGTTTTGATAACCACAACCATGGTGGGGAGTCTCTTTAATGTTGCTTCTCCTAAAGTTGGTGCTGACTTCAATCTATCATTTTGATACAAGGGAGTTGAAGTAAAAGCTGTATGTCATTTGAAGTGGGCATGCTGCTTTTTCTTTTTCCCTTTGTTTAGTTTCTCTTTCTTGAGTTTCCTTCACCCTTTCTCATTGTGGGGGTTCAGATCTCATTATTCCTTCTTCTGCCGATTTCAAAGAAGAAAGTCCTCCCATATTCTGACATAGACTCTGTCAGCATATTCCAATCTGTCTCAAGAAGGAAGCAGCCTGATGCTTGCGAGCAGCTAATGTGCTTATGATTCATTCAGATCCTTAGCTATGAGCTTTGATGCAATTTAATTGGAAAATTCAATTTCTTTCAACCTTGTTCTGATAAATGCTGAGTATTATGATTCAACTCTATCTGTTATTTCTTTATCTTGACTTAGGCCTGGCGCAGTAGAATTCATTATATGTCATGCAGAAGTTCAGATTTTTTTGTTGAAGAAAAAAAGATTATGGAGGTATACTATCCTTTTCACATGCCTGTGAACAAATGCATTACTTTGTTTACTTATTTTGTAATTTTTTTAGTAAAATATTTTAGAAAGTCTTGGAAATATTTCAGTAGCTCCAAGAACAGTTTTTGAAAGTGAAATGCCTGAGAATGTCATAAATGTCTATGTTGTGTCATTAATATCAGTTTATTAATATATCTTTTAAGTTCCCAACCTGTAATGCCATTCAGTACTTTTCTCTTCTTTCTGTAACCATGTCCTGATGTGAGCATCCGCAGTTTTTTGAAGTTCTTTTTCTTCTTGAGAATGTCAAACCATGATTTGAGCCTATATTAATCATGGGTCGGTATAGCATGCACTGCAAAACAGGCCCATATCTACTCATGGTTTGGCCACTATGGAATATCTACATCAAAATTGGTTGCTGTGTGGTCAGTAGAGGGTGGTACGGGCAGTAGCTTCTGGTTCTGTGCTGCAGTTTTTGCATCCTTTGTACTCCAATATGTTTTCATGATTTCTTTCTTGTACACCACTATTCGTAGCTACCTAACATCACATTTAATTTTTATATCTAAAATCTTTTTACATTTAAAGTGTAGTCATTCTGGTATATTGTTATTTCTTCATGGTTTACGGTTATTTCTTAGTCTTGTAAATACCAATATCAGTTCTATTTTAATAATCTATATTTCATTATTGATTGATGAAGCTGGGTTTGCATATGGACAACCACATTATAGTTAAGATCAATCAAAAAGAGATATGGGAATTAATTTAAAAGTTTAGAGATGTTTAAAAAAAAACTAATTCGAACCAATTGTTCTGACAACTTTATAAAAGACTATGTTATATGAATTTTTTTCCAACCTCTTCTGTTTCATGATCTGAAATTGGTTTCCACATTATTGCCATGACATCATTGTCCTTGACTGTCATTGTTTTGAGTAGGAAAAGAAAGGGTTGCAAGCCATAGCTTCAATTCTCATTTAATCTAGCTGTCTTCCAGCACAAATGGAAAATCCATGCCTAAGACTATTTAACATGCTGAGTTTCATATCTTTGTCATTTAAATGCTCATATCCAGCTCCAAGAATCCATGTCAGATACATATCTAAATCAGATATGTGTTAGACAGTTGGATACTTACCTTTTTTTGATCACAGCTTTGATAGACTCTTCCAACAATGAATTCAACGCAATAAATAATGTTAAAAATGAGTTTTTGTTCTTTATGGAGATTGGTAAAGAATGTAGCTACTAAAGTAACCTCACAAAATGTCAATTTTCTTAATATCCTTAAGCTTATTGGGAAATTTGAATGAGATGCATGGGTATTGGAAGACCTTAACAAATGATATTGTTTAATGTTTGGTTGTTTTCTTTTATTATAATTTACACATGTACTTGTTTATTCAAATATTTTTTCCAGATATCTTTGTGTTTTTTTTTTAATCTTTCCAAGTCAAACTCTTGGACAAATATCCAAATCTGATTCTCATGCTAGTGTCCATGCAACACTGGTTAAAATTCTGAGCATGTTCTTTTCACAAGTAATGCATTAGCTCTTTGATGTTGTGGTTAGGTGCTAGGGTAGCGAGACTGCTAAGTTGTTGTTCAAGCAACTCTTGAGTTTTCCTTAATTTATAGAATCTTATTTAGTTTCAAGATTTTTATTTTCCTGATTTTCCTCATTTTTAACCAGATTAAAAAAAATTCCACATTTTAGCAGTAGATGTGTGAAGGCCAAAGTGATGCTTTTCAAGGTTGCTCTTGTGGGTTGTTATACATGTTCATGCTTATCTCCCTTATTTTATTTTAAGGCAGCGAAAAATGTAAGTTAGCTGTTATTGCATTTAATTAGGAAAATTATTTTCAGATTGTTTATTATCAATCACGACAATATTAGTTTTATATTGAAATCTTTGCACACTACTAGAATTTACTGCATATAGTTTGATCAACTCTTTGTGAACTTTTGATCCTTTCAGCTGTTGAAAACTTTTCCCAATTCAACCAAGTTCCTGAAAAGTAAGTGTCATGAGTTTCCTTTTTTCTATTCCAGATCTGGTGCTTTTTGTGCACCATTTGTGTTATCTTGATAGTTCCATTTTGTTTACAGTACTTGTAAGTTTTGGGAAGGTCACTCCTAAGCAGCGAGAAGAGGTTGAAAATTTTGGTGTGGCAGTGTATTCTTGGGATGAATTTTTGCTTGTGGTATGTCTATTGCTTTAACTCCTGAGGTTTCTTGCATAAAATAATTTTTCACATTTAAAATAACTGGTGACAAATTTTGTCAACTTTCCCATGTTTGACTCCAATTAATGGCTCTAAATATTCTATTCGTAGATAGGACTTGAAAACAATTGTTCAGAGCCGTGTAAAAATCAAATGGGACAATAATACAGCTACTCCTTTTGTTGGCTCCAAAAGTTTATTGAGTTGGTTTTTCATGCATATGCTTATTTTCTTCTTCTTTTCCATTTTAAATGGGATAAGTTGGTGCAAACATTTTTACAGCATTTCAGGACCTACTTTAGTCCATCATGACTTTCATAGAAAAATCTCAAGTTGACTGCATTAGACATCTATTCATAAAACAAAGTTGATGAAAGCAAAATTGCAGTCATGGAAGTTATTCAGCCAAATGCAGTGAGTTGTTTTTTCAGAACTGGTAAATTGCATGTGCAATACTGAACTGAGGATGCTGAGATAACATAGATGTACTAGAAATTGATTGCTGACTATGAAGGAAGAGAAAGAGTCTTGTAAGGACATACGGATAGTTCAGATTGCATGCTGTGGCCATGTTCTGTGCTACCTTGTGAAAATTGTGGAAAGTTTAATTCTTTTGGAAGATGATGTTAGCTAATCAGATGTGAAATGCAGAGTTTATTGGTGCCAACATCCTGGATAAAGGTGTCGAAGGAGTGACTGAGTTTTCCTCATGATGTTTCTTTTGAACATAGTTTGTTCTAATTTCTTAATAAAAGAAACTAGTTGACATTTTATCCAACGGAGTGGATAAGCTATAAAAGATATCAGAAATAAATAGATGTAAAAATAGAGGCGTCTTATAAGTGATGTGCAATGATGGAGAAATACTAACAATAATGCATCTCTCTGTCCATTGTTCTTTTTTGCATGCAAGTTAGCAGAAATGCACACAATTTTTTCACACTTTAGTAAATATGGTTTTTTAACTATTACCTGGAAGATACATTCTCACCTTATGCAATTTACCTTCAGGGAGAAAATCAACAATTTGATCTTCCAGTAAATAAAAAAACAGATATCTGTACAATAATGTACACCAGTGGAACAACTGGCGACCCTAAGGGTGTAATGATATCCAATGAAAGCATTATTACTCTTATTGCTGGTGTGGATCGGCTGCTTCATTGTGTAAATGAACAGGTAAGATCATATTTGTTATTTAGTATCTTACATTGCTCCATAGTAGATGCCTCAACAAAATGAAACCATAAAGCTTTATAACACAATTTTAGGTATTTACTGAATTGTTTACCTATCATAATTTACTCTACATCTCAAATTTACGTAACTTATTTTTTCCTTAATTTGTTATAGTTTCATGAGGATGATGTTTATCTATCATATCTGCCTTTGGCGCATATTTTTGATCGAGTGATTGAGGAGTTATTTATCTTTCAAGGGGCCTCAATAGGATTTTGGCGTGGGGTAAGCCAATCAACTAGAATTTATATTATCTGAATAAAAATCGTTACTGAATACTCAATTTTTCATCTTCAGGATGTCAAATTGTTAGTTGAAGATATTGGGGTGCTAAAACCAACTGTCTTTTGTGCAGTTCCACGTGTACTGGATCGAATTTATTCAGGTAGTTTTTTACATGGAAATTTTAATGCATTGCTACCACAGCATGTACTAGGACACCTGCATGTAGTATTATAGCTGAATACTTGATATATTTTTAAATATGTCAACAATCTGCGAGAACTTGAAGGTATGCATAACCACTCCATTGTGTAGGTTTATTTCTTCAACCTTATCTCTGTTATCATTTTGGCCTGTGCAATACTAAAAATCGAGTTAAATGAATCCTCTTGAAGTAGGGGAAGAAAGAGTTGTAGTGATATACATGAGTGTGCAGTGTGGTCATACTGTGAAACTGCTGGATATTTGTAACACATAGTTGGATATAATTGCATTCGCAATAAAGCATCCTTGCTCTACGCCACATACAGCTCACTGAATCTTAATTTTCCATCTAAAGAATTTGATAACATTAACATGAGGATGCCATGATTTTTCTTATAAAAGCAGAAGCCTGATTCTTGCATATAAATCATAGTTCATACTATTCTTGTTTTTTTTTTTCCCTTTTTAACTAGTTTTTTGATCTTTGAGAATTCTTGTTTACCTTCAAGAGACTGCTGACAGAGAATTACCTCTTTAATTGTTCATGGGTACATTTTTCATGCATAATGAAACTATCTAACTTGACTTCTACTTATTCCAGGTCTGCAAGATAAGATTTTTTCAGGTGGTTTTCTGAAGCAAACTCTGTTTAATTTTGCTTATAAATAGTAAGTTTCATGATTCATTTATCTCTTGTTAAATCACTTCTTTTATCTGCTATTATTTTTTTTTAATTTTTATTTAAAATCGACAAGTTATGCTTCCTACATTTTGATGCTGACAGCTCTTTGGATTCCAAAAGCAGTATTATGTCATTAATCATTTATCTCCATCTTAGATGCACAAACTATGATTCTAGATTTTTCATATTGTTTACCTTTTCTTTCTTTCTTTTACTTTTTAAAGTTTGCTAATTCGATTTACCCATTAAATAGTTGTATCAATGTTGTTGAATATATTTAACATGCGAGATGGAATTTTGCAGCAAACTACGTAACATGAATAGGGGAAGTAAACATGACGAGGCGTCTCCAATTTTAGATAAAATCGTTTTTAATAAGGTGGCTTGAGATTCTTGATAAAGATATTACTTGTATATTGTTGTTTTCAAACTAGTGGCCCTTAACTGTTTTATATTGCTTTATGAATTTGGACCTCTTATGCACTTAGGTGAAACAAGGACTAGGTGGAAAGGTACGACTTATCTTGTCTGGAGCAGCTCCATTAGCTACCCATGTTGAAGCCTTTTTACGGGTGGTGACATGTGCCCATGTTGTACAAGGCTATGGTATGCAACTACATCCTCTGATAGACTGCATACTGCTTTCAATTAATTTGTTTACCTAAACTATAATGGACATTGCAAAAAAATGAAGTCCTTCATCAACTTATTGCGACTCCCTAAGCGGCTCATTGGTGTTTTTTGATAACCAGTTAAGGTATCATAAAAAGTTGTCATAATAAACTTTGCATGGAACTACCCTCCCTTTAATTTTTTTTTTTTTAAAAATGTTGTCCATCAGTATGAATCTGTTATATGAATATATGTACAAGGTCCTATTGTAGCTTCTATGAATTGGCAGGAGAAATTGTTCTATTTTATACCTAGTCTAGAGATTTTCTTTATTTTTGGTCTATCATAAATTGCTGATTGCATTTATTCTCGATTTAGGTCTGACGGAAAGTTGTGCGGGAACTTTTGTATCACTACCGAATGACATTGCAATGGTTGGAACAGTGGGCCCTCCAGTGCCAAATGTTGATGTGTGCCTTGAGTCTGTTCCTGAAATGGGATATGATGCCCTCTCCAGCATACCCCGTGGAGAAATTTGCATCAGGGGAAAAACCTTGTTCTCAGGATATTACAAAAGAGAAGACCTCACAAATGAAGTTATGATTGATGGGTGGTTTCATACAGGTTTGTCACATAAAATCCTGTCATCTATACATGCATGATGAAACAAGCATGCACTTTGGTGGTGTTTATGTGATATCTCTCTAGATTATGGTGAAAATTTGCTTATCACTTTTGGGCTTGGCTTGGTTAACCTTGTTGAATATGACTTTTTTGCCTCATTTCTATTTGAATAAGCATTCACTTAGATCATGCATGATAAAGTTGCACGCCTGTTTGTTACTGTCGAAATCCTGTTGTCAGAACTTTAACTTCTGATGCTAATTCACATTCTACACATTTAATTTCATGTTTGGCACTTTTCAAAATTTCAACTTTTACTATTCTTGTGTTACATTTATTTTATTTTGAGGCCATTTTTTCACTAATGATGCTTACAGTTATTGTTGTATGCAGGGGATGTTGGAGAATGGCAACCAGATGGAAGCTTAAAAATTATTGACAGGAAGAAAAATATCTTTAAACTTTCTCAAGGAGAGTATGTTGCAGTTGAAAATCTGGAGAACATATATGGTCTTGTTCCTGATATAGACGCGGTATTCGATGTGAACAATTCTTTAAGAAATAATCAAGTTTATTATTTCAATTTATTTTGATATGATACTATGTTAGAATATATAGCTTAGTCTCCTTGTCTTCTTTTGGTTATTGATGATGTCCCTATAGAGTGCTCATGGTCTGACTGCCTTATCAAGGACATGGCATAAGGAATATGTTATTGGCAGGAAAAAATTATATCATTTATGATTGCTGCAACACAAGGTTACCCTTTGTTTTCCTTTCATTTAATTCATCTAAAGAACTCCTTAAAATCAGAGAACACATTAAGATGTTTCTGATATCAGTTCCTGAAGTAAATCTGTGCTTCCACAGTATTTGGTGCATGCAATGAATTCGTAGAAAAAGCTTTCCTATAGACAAATGCACCTAACAATTTTGTCTGTTTGGGCATAAAATGAGGTCTTAAAGATGGTGCGTACATTAGAGCTGAGTGTAGCAAACATGAGAATGCAGAAATGGATGTATTGGATTAATAGGGACCGTTAAAGTAGTGAGGATATAGCAAGTGGCATAAAGGCATGAAAATTGCACATAAATGACCTCTTATGAAATCTTTATGGATGGGAAGCTTATCATTATAAAATAACCTCTTTACGGATTCACATAACATAAATGCACTTTTTTGATGCATATACTTCTCTTTATCAGAGATAGGGAGAGGGAGGGGGCAGGGGAGCATGTATTGGTCAAAAGATTTCTACTGATGATCTTTCTTGTATGGGCCTTTTGAATTCATATATGCACTTCATTCCTTGTTAGATACAACCATGCATTTTTTAAGAAGGTTTCAAGTTTTAACGTTGCATGACTAAGGAATTTCTTGTTATATGTTGCACAAGTATTGAGCATATGCAGGACAAGTGAGATGTCAGAATTTGAATTTATGATTTTCTTTTAAAAAATTATGCTGGATTGATAAATGCACTTGCTTTATCACAGCATAGACCTCACCAGGGTCTTCTCTAAATTATGTTCGGAAAGTGAAACTAGGCAGGTGTATCTATCCAAAAATGAAGTGTGGTGCATGTCTATAAGCATATAAGGTTCCTGTTGTGCTGCTAGGTTTCATGGATGGGCAATGGCCAGGACATTCTGGTTATATAGTTGACAATTGACATGGTTTTATTGATGGAAATATAGATGCCAAAGACATCAGATTAAAACTTAAATGATTGGTGAAGATGATATTCTCAGATTGTCATGTGCGAGAGAGACAAAAGGAGGTTTTTGATATATTGAGGGATTTGAATTTATGACGAAGAATTAAGAAAGAACCATATTTAAGTATTGAAGAATTTCTGTTATGTAGAGCCAGCTCCTAACAGTTGAGCTATTCTCGCTGTTATGTTTTCATTCCTGTTAAAGACTTTAACCAGACCCTCTAACAGGCTTTTCTGCTCCGATAATTTTATTTGTTTAACAATTGTTTGAACTTATACAGTAGAGCATGACTAAAGGGAAGAATGAAAAGGCCAGTCATTTTATTTTTGCAAGCCCTCTTATTGAAGATCTCTTCACAAGTTTATTTACTATTTATATATCATTTTTTCATAAGCATTAGAAGTGGGCTTCTGCATTTTGACTGCAAAGGCTGTCAAAGGTGGCAATAAAGTTGCTCTATAAACTGAACGCTGAAAGGTCTGCTACTCTGCTGGCTAGTAGAATGACGTTGTGATGTTGACTTGATCATTTTAACAGTTTAGCAACAAATAGTAAATTATAATTGCCCACGTTTACTGAATCAAAATAAATTTGAATAACTAGCATATTATCTACCTCATCATTTCGTTTTATGAGTTACTTTATATAATTGACCAACATAATCGACTTTGTTTCAGATATGGATATACGGGAATAGCTTTGAGTCCTTCCTTGTTGCCATTGTAAATCCGAATGAACTGGCTCTGGAGCGTTGGGCTAAAGAAAATGGTATAAGTGGAGATTTTGCTGCCATCTGTGAAAATCCCAAAACTAAAGAATCAATCCTTGGGGAACTCACAAAAATTGCAAAAGCAAAGAAAGTAAATTTTTGTAACTTATATTTGATTTGGTTTTGCAATCATCACCCAATAATTTGCCCTGTTTACTAGATAAATGATATTTTAGCTCCTGGAATTTGATGCTGAGTGCTGCTTTTTAATCTTCTGGCAGTTGAAAGGTTTTGAGTTCATTAAAGCTGTTCACCTTGACCCCATACCATTTGACATGGAACGTGATCTGCTTACCCCAACTTACAAGAAGAAGCGGCCCCAGTTGCTCAAGTACTACCAGGTTAGCCATCTTCTCTTCTCTTTGAACCTGATCTCCCTGGTTTGAGGAGCTTATTCCACTTGCTGATTACTTGTACAACAGTTCGGTCGTGTTAAACATCTTCCAGCTCTAAAAAAAAAAGGAAAGGAGGAAAGAAGAAACCCTTAAACTGATCATTCCTCGTATTCTTTTAATTGTTGCTAACATGGTAATTGTTCTTTTCAGACGGTCATTAATGGCCTGTACAAGAACACCAAGTGATCAACTAACTGATCAAACAGGAGGGACTGATGCATATGGCAAAGCATTGCTTCTCCCTTTTTGCTCCCTTGTTATATCTGATTAAGGGAACTGCTGCTGCTGCTTCTCTTTGGTGGTAGAGACTATTTTTTTATCAATTTGTTTTATTAATATGCTTGAACCTATTTATTTCATACCCCCAAAACAGTTGTGTATAGTGAACCTGCAATACATGCTTGGATGAAAACACACACTCTCCTTTTGGATGTTTTTAAGCTTATGGGATATATAACTGTTCTTGTTGAACAACATATGATGAATTGCTGCAACTCAGAATTCATGTTCATCCTGTTGTTGGGTTATATTTCGTTCATTTAAGCTCTTTTGCTGGTATATTTGTCTGTTGTACCTGTTATTTTGTTGATAATTAGCAATACCAAAGCCAAAACGTTTGGATCCTTGGGCACCAAAGTAGGAGTCACTTTCACCGTACAGAGTTCCGCTTTATGACCCGCAGCCTTGCAATTATAAGCTAGGCGTGAAGGAATTTTTCTAAGATTGCACGAGTTAGCCAAAAGGTAACATAGCTTGCATGAAGAATCCATTTTTTTTGAACAAATAAATTATAAACCTCAAAAGAAGAATCTTTAATATTAATAAATAGATTTGCAATTTCAAAAAAAATTAATTATTAATATTTTTTTATTATTTTATACAATACAGATTTTATTTTACTTAAAGCTCCGAACGAGATAGGTTCTATTAAGCACAATGCTTATCTTTCAGTACCGGTGATGTGTTTCTTTTTCGAGATTTGTTTGTGATTGTAGTAAGTATGTGCTGAGTGATCAATGAATCATTGTTCCTTGGGCTCAAAATATGCCACCAAATTTACCATGGAGAATGATGGACAGAATTGGGTTTAAGGGAAGCACGCACCTCCAACCCAAAATTAACTCCCCATGCAATTTCACTACATCATTTCTTATAATTTTTGTGCATCGTTTTGTCATGGCTTATTGTAGAGCTGTTATGATTGCACCATTTGATGGATTTTATCATATATATGCTAAAAGATCAAAGCCATCCAAATGAATCATAAATATTTCGAACTAACAAAATCCCACTTGTGAGATGAAACCAGGCCAAAAAAAACTAATGAGATACTTGACAATATTTTAGCTCAAAATAAACATTTATTAGAGGTTCATCGTTCTAATTACCTTAATAAGACGCCACTTGATTAATAATCCAACCTGTATTAGAGTATTTCAGAGAAAAGGCTGAATAAGTCTTTCTTCATTGAGTAAATTATGACTCGCAATCACTTGTCTGAGCCGAGTAGATTTCTAAAGAGTTATAGTTGTCCAATAATTAAATTTTTACCTTTTGAGAACTCCACTGGTGTCATGATCCTATCAACTTCTTTTTTGAAAACCTGACATAGCTCTGTCTATTCACCATAATTCCATTTCTTAATTCATCGTTAAATCATTCTTTTCCTAGACTTCAATTTTTTCTATACTTTTTTTTTTGGTTAGAAAAGAGTAATACTGATATATATATATATATATATATATATATATATATGTACATATAAATGTTTTGTCTGGGAACCGCGATGGGCTCGAGAACGAAGGAGCGCCATGATTCACGCCCTCTCCCTCCCCGCCAAAACCACTCCCCCGCTCCCTCTGAAACCCTTCTCCCCTTGTCACCCCAAAACCCCCATCACCACCACCGTCCCCCAAACCCCAGCAGCCACCAAACACCCGGCCCTCGAGCCCCTGAAGCGCCGCGCCATCGGCCTCGCCGATCGCGGCCGCCTCGACGATGCCCTCTCCGCCCTCGACCTCATGGCCCGCCGCGGCGTCCCGGCCGACCTTGTCACCTACTCCATCCTCCTCCGCTCCTGCATCCGCTCCCGCGACCTCGCCCGCGGCCGCCTCCTCCATCGCCGCCTCCTCGATTCCGCCCTTCCCCTGGACTCCGTCGTCACCAACTCCCTTATCACCCTCTACTCCAAATGCGGCGATTGGGACGCCGCCTGCTCCATCTTCGAGGAAATGGGCAGCCGAAGAAATCTAGTTTCCTGGACCGCCATGATCTCCAGCGCGGCCCAGAATGGGATGGAAGAAACAGCCATAGAGATGTTCCGCGAAATGCTCGAAATGGGGTTTAGCCCGAATGAGTTCAGCTTCTCTAGCGTCATTCAAGCTTGCTCGAATACGAAGTTCATGTCGGTTGGGAAAGTGGTTCTTGGATCTGTGTCCAAAATGGGATTTTTCCCGTGGGATGTATCAGTTGGGTGTGCTCTGATCGATATGTTTGCGAAGACCCACGACTTGGTTTCAGCTCGCAAGGTCTTCGACAGAATGCTCGATAGGAACTTGGTCGCTTGGACCCTGATGATCACGAGATTCGGGCAACATGGCTGTGGAAAAGAAGCAATCAGTTTGTTCGTAGATATGGTGCTCGACGGGTTCGAGCCTGACCGCTTTACCATGAGCAGCGTGATCTCTGCTTGCACCGAGCTGGAGTCCATTAAGTTGGGGCAGCAACTGCACTCTCTAGCGATTCGAAATGGATTTGCCTCCGACACCTGCATAGGTTGCAGCCTCATAGACATGTATGCAAAATGTGCAGTAGGGGTATCGATGGATGATTCAAGGAAGGTTTTTGATCGGATGCCTGAGCATAACGTCATGTCGTGGACAGCGGTGATATCAGGCTATGTGCAAAGTGGAGGGCATGATGAGGAAGCAATAAAGCTCTTGTGCGAGATGATGCAGGGAAGAGTTTGGCCAAACCATTTTACCTATTCTTGCATTCTCAAGGCATGTGCCAGTCTATCTGATCCTGAGATGGGGGAACAGGTCCATGCACATGTTGTGAAATCAGGTCTAGCATCGGTAAATTTCGTAGGTAACTCTTTAGTCAGCATGTATGCACGGTCAGGTAGGATGGAAGATGCCATCAAAGCTTTTGATGTACTGTATGAAAAGAATATCATTTCATACAATGCCGTTATTGATGGTTATTTGAAGAATTCCAATGCCGAAGAAGCCCTCGAGCTCCTTCATCAAACTGAGAGCATGGACATTGGAGTAAGTGCTTTTACATTTGCTAGTCTTTTGAGTTCTGCTGCAAGCATTGGAATGATGAGCAAGGGCCAGCAGATGCATGCCCAGCTACTAAAGACAGGATTTGGATTGGATAAGGGTATTGGTAATTCACTTATATCTATGTATTCTAGGTGTGGAGACATAGAGGATGCTTGCCGAGTTTTCTATGAGATGGATGATCATAATGTGATCTCATGGACGTCGATGATCACAGGTTTTGCTAAGCATGGGTATGCAAACCGAGCACTCAGGTTGTTCCATGAGATGATCTCAACTGAGGCTAAGCCAAATGAGGTCACTTACATTGCTGTTCTATCTGCTTGTGGCCATGCGGGTCTAGTTAAGGAAGGGTGGGAGCACTTCTACACCATGCAAAGGGATCATGGGATTATTCCAAGGATGGAGCATTATGCTTGCA